>NW_023416924.1:17284-22986 GCF_002922805.2 Oryzias melastigma | reverse complement strand
GGAGGAGGAGGAGGAGGGGGAGCAGCAGCAGCTCGGATTTAAAGTCACAGCTGTCAACAAGCTTTTCGCTCTTGCAGCTTTTCGTAGAATATCGCGATATAACGATATCTTAAAAATGACCTATCGTCGAGTTTGGAGATCGTACGACGGTTTTTTATCGTCATATCGCCCAGCCCTATCACATATTGTATGTTTTTGATCAGAACTGTATTTACTGTTGTACATAAATACTGCAGTGGAAGTCTTCAGATCCTTTTCATAATAAGTTGAGCTGTAGTATGAACCAGAAGTCCTTAGTCCTGTGGACTCAAGATGAAGTTGATCAGTTTTATTGAAATTATATTAGTCAATTTTTCAGGCTGAAAATTATCTTTTTTATTTTACCAATCACAGTGCCTGCAGACCTGGTATCATGAAGGCTCCGCCTCCCTGAAAGAAGCTCGACTCTGGATGGCCAGATATTCTCTGCCGCGGTAAGTTTCAGCAAACTTGAAACATTTCTCCCTAAACTCACCTTAAGCACCTGCTGCAGAATTTGGCCGCCTCCCACTTTTTAAACACCGATTCTTATGAGGGTAATATTTCCTCTCACATATGCCTCCAGGGGTATTAGAAGGCAGTTTGCTGCTCGTGGAAAGAATGAAGAAAAAGGTAGAAAATCTAAGACACTGAAGCGTCATTAATAGTAGACGCTTTTCCTGTGACGTCACATCGCCTCCAGTCACTTCCGGATTGTATGGTTCAGAACGGCAAAGCTGACAGCTGAACGGTGTTTAAAGCAATTTTACATAAATAATAAAAGGTAACCTAACCTATTGTAACCAAAATTTCTACAATATTTATTTTATAAATGTCCTACCTGATGGTATTTGTTTCCTCATCTTAGATTGTTCACAAATCAGAGTACATATGCCAATGATCCTGTCTGCAGTCAGAACTGCAGCTCAGCTGCTTCCTAAAATCCCTCTGGATGAAGTGGTTAACCCTTCCGCTCTCCTTGGCTTGTTTACATTAAAAGTGGGGTCATCTGGACCCACAAGATGGTGTCCTGAACTTTTTTTATCTTTGATTTTTGAGTTTCACTGATGTCCATGGCAAACATTAAAATCCTGTCCACCTTTGTTCACATTTGTCATGGAAGGAATCACACATCAATATGTGGGTGGAGTCATCTGGACCCCAAAGAGAGCAGAAGAGTTAAAATGTGTTCGGACAATGCAATGATGTGGTCTTCTGTAAGGCTGTGGATCACTGCTTAGGTGGCGATCTGATTCGATTTACGGATCAAGCTCCACGATTCACGAATCAAGCTCCACGATTCACGAATCGAACCACGATTCACGAATTAAGCTTCACGATTCACGAATCGAACCACGATTCACGAATCACTCAGCTTTATCTGAATGAACTCTTAGATACGTAGCTGTAGAAGCTAATATTTCTTTAACTGTTCTGGTATCTCCTGTCCGTCCTGGGATAGGATCTCTCCTTCATGTGGGAATCCCTAAAGTTTCTTCTTTTTTTCCTGACTCAGGTTTTTTTAGGAGTTTTTCCTTAAAGGGGGGGAGGGTCTAAGGGCAGGGATAACCAGTTTATGTAGTCTGTTTAGTTTTTAACAATTGTTTATATTTTGAAGCCCGATGAGGCAAATTTCTTTGTGATTTTGGGCTGTATAAATAAAACTGAAATTGAAATTGAAATTGAAATCAAGCTCCACGATTCACGAATCAAGCTCCACGATTCACGAATCAAGCTCCACGATTAATGAATCGAACCACGTTTCCTACTTTTTATTTTAATGTTTATTGCTATATGTATGTCTATTTACTTGATGGATGAAAATTTAAATTATTTTTATTTAATCATCATTTACCTTTATTTAGAACAGGAGATCAGAATGAACAAAACTAGAAAAAAAACCCACAAAGATTCAGATAAAATTAAATTGTCAATTCTAAACTTTTTTAAAGATTTTTTGTCAATCTTTTGGTTCAGCAGTAAAACAACATAAAAAGGATTAAAATCACTGCTGTTTTGGATCATTTAACAGCAATACCTGAAAATGTTCTCCACAGTTTTCTTTCCTCAAAGTTCTTCAATGTTTTACGTTCTAAGCATTACTTCTTTACTTCCGGTGGCAGTACCGCAGCTCTTTCGGCTTTGTTTTAACTTAAAATCCTACATTAATCTGCATTTCAGAGCAAAAATACATGGTTCCCAGATGATATTATGATCATATTTTACTACAATTTACTAAATTGATTAAAATCACGAATCAGCGATCTTAGACGTCGCGAATATCTGTACTTGAATTTTCGGGAGCAAATTGCGAATACCCGAGCACCCGGATACTCGTTACAGTGCTAGTCTTTGCTGAAGATTCAAGATTCAAGATTCAAAGGGTTTATTGTCATATGTACAGGAAAGAAACGGGTTTCCCTGTACAATGAAATTCTTACTTTGCAGCTCACTCTGAATGCCTTAAAGATAAAAAATATAAGTTTTTGGATATTTACAGGATGACTAAAAACAAGGTATATATAAGAAATAAACAAACTATGCATATGTAAGTGACTAAGATATTTACAAATCAGGTCGAGCCGGGCTAGGATTACATACGTTTGTTTCCTTACACTCCCTTTCAAGCGATGTAGTTGTGATTTATTATGTGATGTGTTTTTTCATGTGTTATTACCTGATTGCTTGAAATAAACTATTTCATTCATTTATTCTTAACATCTCCTCTGACCCGTACGATGTCTTGTTACTCAGGGCAGTCGCACGCCTCGAAGCTGCTCGGGTTCAAAAAGAGGTTTCTGAAGCAAACAAGACCATCCGGCAGCAGGAGCTGCACAAGAGCCTGAGGGTGAGACAGCCGGACATCTGCTCCAACGCTACAATTCTGTTCTGTCGAAACACCTCATTGTTTTTCTGCAGAATCTCAACAACTTCTGCAGTCAGATCGGAGATGATCGGCCAATCAGCTTCTGCCACTTTAGCCCCGACTCCAGGATGCTGGCCACCGCGTCCTGGTAATGAACCAGATGACTTGTGTGTACTGAGCCCTAATGACTCGTGTTTACTGATCCCTAATGACTTGTGTGTACCGAGTTCTAATGACTAGTGTTTACCAAACCCTAGTGACTCGTGTGTACTGAACCCTAGTGACTCGTGTGTACTGAACCCCAATGACTCGTGTGTACTTAACCCCAATGACTCGTGTGTACCGAACCCTAGTGACTCGTGTGTACTGAGCCCTAATGACTCGTGTGTACTTAACCCCAATGACTCGTGTGTACTGAGCCCTAATGACTCGTGTTTATTGAACACTAGTGACTCGTGTGTACTGAGTTCTAATGACTAGTGTTTACCAAACCCTAGTGACTCGTGTGTACTGACCCTAGTGACTCGTGTGTACTGAACCCTAGTGACTCGTGTGTACTGAACCCCAATGACTCATGTGTACTGAACCCCAATGACTCGTGTGTACTGAACCCCAATGACTCGTGTGTACTGAGCTCTAATGACTCGTGTGTACTGAACCCCAATGACTCGTGTGTACTGAACCCCAATGACTCGTGTGTACTGAACCCTAATGACTCGTGTGTACTGAACCCCAATGACTCGTGTGTACTGAACCCCAATGACTCGTGTGTACTGAGCTCTAATGACTCGTGTGTACTGAACCCCAATGACTCATGTGTACTGAGCTCTAATGACTCGTGTGTACTGAACCCCAATGACTCGTGTGTACTGAACCCCAATGACTCGTGTGTACTGAGCTCTAATGACTCGTGTGTACTGAACCCCAATGACTCATGTGTACTGAGCTCTAATGACTCGTGTGTACTGAACCCCAATGACTCGTGTGTACTGAACCCCAATGACTCGTGTGTACTGAGCTCTAATGACTCGTGTGTACTGAACCCCAATGACTCATGTGTACTGAGCTCTAATGACTCGTGTGTACTGAACCCCAATGACTCGTGTGTACTGAACCCCAATGACTCGTGTGTACTGAGCTCTAATGACTCGTGTGTACTGAACCCCAATGACTCGTGTGTACTGAGCTCTAATGACTCGTGTGTACTGAACCCCAATGACTCGTGTGTACTGAGCTCTAATGACTTATGTTTAAGTTTAAGTTTTATTAATTTATATAGCGCCTTCAAATGGCCATTGGCCAAACAAGGCGCTGTACATTAACAGAACAATAAAAGCAACAGTTAAGATATTAAAAACAGTTAAAAATAAACTAAGAATAAAAACATATAAATAAGTTACATAAAAGCGTAAAAACACCAGATAAAAACGAGGATAAAACAGTAGAACAATAAAATACACCAGCAGAGCAGAGTCTCATACAGTGTCAACAGCCTGGCGGTAAAAATGGGTTTTAAGAAGTGTTTTAAAAATGGACAGTGAGGACGCCTGCCGAATGCTCAGTGGCAAAGCGTTCCACAGCTTTGGTGCACAGATTGAAAATGCTCGTTCCCCCCTGAGCTTCCTCTTGGACCTCGGTACCTCCAGGAGAAGCTGATCAGCTGACCTGAGGCTCCGGGTCGGGGTGTAGGGACAGAGAAGCTCAGAGAGGTACGGCGGTGCACAGTTGTTCAAAGATTTAAAAACAAATATAAGAATCTTAAAATGAATTCTGAAATTCACAGGCAGCCAGTGAAGGGTAGCCAGGATGGGGGTGATGTGGTCCCTCTTACGAGGTCCAACCAGAACCCGAGCTGCAGCGTTCTGGACCAGCTGGAGATGTGAGAGGGTCGACTGGCTGACTCCAAAATAAAGAGAGTTACAGTAATCCAGCCGGGATGTGATAAAAGCATGGATTACTGTCTCAAAATTTCGTTTAGATAAAACTGGTTTGGCCTTCACCAGCTGCCTCAGATAAAAAAAGCTGGATTTGATCACTGAGCTGACTTGACCATCAAGTGTGTACTGAACCCCAATGACTCGTGTGTATTGACTGTTGGTTGTGAAGCTGACTCTGACATGCTGACCTCACAGGAGTGGGCTGTGCAAGCTGTGGTCAGTCCCGGACTGCAACCTGATCCGAACACTCCGAGGTGGGTGGAGCTTGAACAGAGCCTTTCTTTGTATGTGTGCACTCATCATTACGGATCATTTAGGATCATTAAAGAGCAGTATCACCTTTGTTAAAGTTTTAGACTTCTAGGTTAAAAATATAAATGTTTTTTGATTGGATTTTTAATGAAGGCATTTTAACATTCAGCTCTGTTTAATGTGTCTGTTCACCACATTTTAACGCCCTGACTCAATCCTGCTCTCTAATTGGTTAAAGGACACAACACCAACGTTGGCGCCATCGTCTTCCGCCCGGAGGCTGGAATCTCTCTAGACCAATCAGACATCAATTTGGCCTCATGTGCTGCTGATGGAACAGTAAAGCTGTGGAACCTGGAGAGGTGGGTTATGGGAGCATGAAAGGGGGATGCAGGGCCGTGGCCAAGTAGATTTTAAGTTGTAATCAATTCTTCCTTCTGTAGCATTAACTGATCTTCAAACTAACACTGCGCTGGCTAATTATTGATGTAATGCTAACTAGGGCTGTCAGATTTGTCGTGTTAAAAATGCATTAATCTGACGTGCTTGACGCCGACAATTTTTTTGACGCATTAATCGCGGACTTTCTCATACGTGCCTTTCCATACCGCGCGCGTGGGCGTCCCCCC
>NW_023416924.1:13944-16437 GCF_002922805.2 Oryzias melastigma | reverse complement strand
AAACTATTAATTTTGTCATTCTTGTTTTCATAATTAATGTAGAACTACTAAATTCCACGAAGCACACATTTTTTTTCCTTAAAAAAAAGGCCACATGTAAATTTGCGATTAATCGCGAGTTAACTCTGGAAATGCAATTAATCGCGATTAAAAATTTTAATCGCCTGACAGCTCTAACCCTAACGGATAGCGGTGCTATCAATTGTTCTGCAGCAACAAAGATCTCCTTTACTTGACATACCTCTGTCTCTGTTGTGTCTGTCCTCTTGTCTTTTTTTCCTCTTCTGGAATGAATCTTAACTAGAAAGCCACTATAGCAGTGATAGGAAACTCCAGGCTGTAGTGTCAGCATGATTTCCAGATATCTAAGACTGGTCATGACTGGTTACCTGCTTCAGGTGTCCAGCCAATTAGAACATACCAGAACAGGTATGTTGGAAAACATGCAGGAATGCGGCCCTCGAGACCTGGGGTTTCTTATCCCTCCACAGGCTTTAATACGCTGATACATTAATGTGGGCTTATTGGTTTCTTATCAAGACATCATAATAACAACCAGTTTATGAATAGCGGCGGCATTGAAAGGTTTCCCCTTTTATTCTTCTCCGCTCTCTGGCGCCCCCTGGCAGTGGCTTTAGCATTTACGTTTACTGTCTATTCTACAGACAAAAATGATCTGTAAGGAATCTCTAAACCTTTTGACTCTTTCTGTGTGGTGGCTGTAGTGATGAACCCGTGGCAGACATTGAGGGTCACAGCGACAGAGTGTCTCGAGTGGCCTGGCATCCCTCTGGAAGATTTTTGGGGACAACCTGGTAGGTCACAGTCTGTCTTAGTGCCCAGTATGGGGCTGATGTGCTGCTGGATGTCGGTCCTCTGTCCTTCTCTGTACACAGCTACGATAACTCCTGGCGTCTGTGGGACCTGGAGGTCCAGGAGGAGATCCTCCATCAGGAGGGTCACAGCAAAGGAGTCCACGACCTGAGCTTCCACCCTGACGGCTCGCTGGTAGCCACTGGGTGAGTCTGTGTGTTTAATAGTATGCTGAAATACTCAAGTCTAAAGTAATAACCTTTAAATGCACACATTTCCCTCTGCAACCACAATAGAAGTCACATGAACGGACATATTTGTGTGTTTTTCTCATTCATGTGTTCATTCTTTCAGCGGGTTGGACTCATTCGGAAGAGTCTGGGACCTGAGAACAGGGCGCTGTGTCGTCTTCCTGGAGGGACACCTGAAGGAGATCTACAGTCTGCACTTCTCTCCCAACGGGTCAGCCAACTGCATTTCAGAAAAGATCCATCAATCGAGAGCTGTTGACTGAAAGACGATAGTAGTTCCGCCAATGAATGCATTTACATCAAGAGCATCAACCAGAGAGGCTTGTTTCATCTTTGTCTGAAGTTTGTGTTTCCTCTGCCAGCCATCATTTGGCAACAGGAAGTGGTGACAATACCTGTAAGGTTTGGGAAATGCGCAACAGGAAGTGTCTGTACACAGTCCCGGCCCACCAGAACCTGCTGTCCACTGTCCGCTTCCAACGTAACTACATTTAGTTCCCTATGGCTGCCGTTTTAAAACTGCACTACTTCTTGTGTAACGGAAGTTTGCGTTTCTCCTAACTTGTTTTTATCTGCAGCCACAGACGGTCACTTCCTGTTGACGGGGGCTTACGACAACACAGCAAAAGTGTGGAGCCACCCGGGATGGACTCCATTGAAGACCTTGGCTGGACATGAGGGAAAGGTCTGAGCTGTGATTGTGTTTAGACATCTGACTGATGCTGGTCTGACATGACTGATACTGTTCATTTCATCAGGTGATGAGCGTGGACGTGTCGCCCGACGGGAAGCTGATCGCCACCAGCTCGTACGATCGAACGTTCAAACTCTGGTTGTCTGAGTGATGTCATCCTAAATTCAATCCTCAATCTGACTCGTTCCAGTGCTGGTTTTATGTTTTCTAATAAAAATTAAGCTCTCAGATATGTTGTTTTTCCTGTCTGCATTCTGGTGTTGGGTCTTTAAAAAATAGTTAAAATAAGGTGGGGGGATTTGTGTTCTTCTCACTTGAAATCTAACAAAGTTCTTCAGTTCAAATGATCCATAAGATGCAAGAGATCAGTTCACATTCAAGCATTAAAAACTACAATTTGGCAACCAAACCAAAGTATTATCCAAGTTTAGTAGAACACCAATTAAAAATATCCTCTCCTTGAAACTCCACCTTAACGTGGTGGAGGGGTTTGAGTGCTTGAGTGATCTCAGGAGCTATGCTGTCGGGGGCTTCTGCCCCTGGTAGGGTCTCCCATGGCAGACAGGTCCTGAGTGACAAGCCAGACAAAGAGCGGTTCAGAACCCCTTTATGAGTAATAACTCAAAAGATTCCGTTACGTCGCCCAGATCGGCTCCCAGCCCTCTTTCCTGCCCCACTTGTCATATGTTTAGTCAGGATCCCGCCTCATTTAGTGAAGACAATGGTCGTTGTGTT
>NW_023416924.1:8911-10620 GCF_002922805.2 Oryzias melastigma | reverse complement strand
TTTGCCCCGGAGTGAACACCCAGTTTTTTGTTTGGCCTAAAAGCTCAAAAGTATTTCGTAAAAAAAGGTTTGTGCTTGTTGATTCTCCTACTGTTATGAAAATGAGTGTTGCATTTGTGGAACTGATGGGGATTTTTATCTGTCGCTTTGCTTCGTGGTGATTAGCTTAAGGTCAAAGGCCTGTGCCTGGTTCCTTACCAACCAATCAGAACACTTTGTTCACAAAATGCTGGACTGCTTGTAGTTCCTACAATTTCTAAAAGTACAGTTGGAGGTAGAACCTTCAGCCATCAAGCCCCTGTTCTATGGAATAAGCTCCCAGCTCATGTCAGAGAGGCCAGCACAGTTTCTACCTTCAAAACTAGCCTTAAAACATTCCTCTTTGGACAGGCGTTCTGCCAGGCTAGCTCGTAATCAGAGAATATTCCCTCTCCTGTGGTCCTTGTGAGGCTAGATTAATAAATTAATATTGATGTGTTTAAATATAAATTTAGATTTTCTATCATTATTATTCAGATCAGCTCTGGGGTTCTGTGGGACTCCAGAGGCAGCTGACAGGTACCGGCAGTTTAAGCGAGCTGCGGCTCGGTCCTGGGAGGAGTTTGGTGAGGCCATGGAGAAGGACTATCGGTTGGCCTCAAAGAGATTCGGGCAAACCATCCGGCGCCTCAGGAGGGGAAAGCAGTTTTCTGCAGGCACCGTTTTCGGTGCAGGTGGGAATCTGTTGACCTCAACTGGGGACACTGTCGGGTGGTGGAAGGAATACTTTGAGGATCTCCTCAACCCTGCTGACACGCCTTCCGTTGAGGAAGCAGAGGCTGAGGACATTGGGGTGGAACTGTCCATCACCCAAGCTGAGGTCACTGAGGTAGTCAAAGAGCTCCTCGGTGGCAAGGCTCCGGGGGTGGATGAGGTTCTCCCTGAGTACCTCAAGTTTCTAGATGTTGTAGTAGTGTCTTGGCTGACACGTCTCTGCAGCATTGCGTGGCTAACAGAAACCGTACCACTGGACTGGCAGACTGGGGTGGTGGTTCCCCTTTTCAAGAAGGGGGACCGGAGGGTGCGTTCCAACTACCGGGGAATCACACTCCTCAGCCTTCCTGGGAAAGTCTATGCCAGGGTACTGGAGAGGAGAGTCCGTCCGATAGTCGAACCTCAGATTCAAGAACAACAGTGCAGTTTCCGTCCTGGTCGTGGAACAGTGGACCAGCTCTACACCCTCTTCAGGGTGCTGGAGGGTTCGTGGGAGTTCGCTCATCCAGTCCATATGTGTTTTGTGGATTTGGAGAAGGCGATCGACCGCGTTCCCCGTGGCTGGGCGCTCTCTCAGAGAAGGGGAGCTTAGACGAAGCGGGTAGCTTAGACGAAGCTCGGCACATGATCATGCTGTAGTATCGCGAGACTGACAGGTGTGTAGTGAGTAAATCTGGCGGCGCGTGAGTAGCTAAACAAACATTTCCAGCTTTTTTCATTATAACGCCATATAAACATTCAGACAATTAACACATATTTGGAAAAGATTAATACGTTTTTGACAGCTTGGAGGACTTGGAGAAGTACATCGACGACTGCTTTGATACCGTAGTCATGAAAAAGGGCTCCACCACCACGCCTTCCACCAAGCGGAACCGTCCAGAAGATTCTCCCGGGGCCGTCTCCTCTCCAGGCAGCTGCTGCGTCCGAGCTGCGCTGAAACACCTGCTAAGCTT
>NW_023416924.1:6712-7345 GCF_002922805.2 Oryzias melastigma | reverse complement strand
GATGCTCTGCTGCTTATGCCGAACAACAAAGCTCCGGGGCCGGATGGCTTTCCCGCTGAGTTTTACAAAGAATTCTGGGAACAGCTACCAGAAACTTTTTATAAAGTAGTTACATTTTCAAAGGAAAATCAGTTACTTGCACCAAACATGAATTCAGCAAATATAATCCTTCTTCTCAAACCAGAGAAAGATCCCTCAATTCCTTCCAGCTATCGTCCCATTTCACTGATCAATGCAGACGTCAAAATTATTTGTAAAGCATTAGCACAGAGAATAGAAAAAAATCACTCCGCACATAATTCACCATCAAACTGGATTTATTAAAGGTAGACAATCGAGTGACAATGTCCGCAGACTGGTTAACGTGATAGACATTGCCACTATTAAAAAGCAGGAAATGAACATACTCTCATTGGATGCTGAAAAAGCTTTCGACAGAGTCAACTGGAAGTTTCTCATCGCTGCCCTCCACAAGTTTGGATTTGGAGAATGATTCATTGATTGGATTAAAATATTATATCATAACCCAAATGCTTCAGTCAGAACGGACAAACAGACGTCCAACAGGTTTTTTCTTGGAAGAGGAACCAGACAGGGTTGTCCACTCTCCTCCTCTCTCTTTGCAACATTCAT
>NW_023416924.1:6492-6674 GCF_002922805.2 Oryzias melastigma | reverse complement strand
TCAAATCTGAGATTCAAGGGGGTTGAAATACTTCTCATCTATATGTGAATTTGACCAGTTTAACCCTTGTGCTATCCAAGGACATAAAACAAAAGTGTCTTTGTGAGTGCGTTAAAGGGGTTCATTTTAAAAACCGTTTCCCCAACCAGGTCTAGTCCCTGACAGGCGAAAAAGGTTTAGTC
>NW_023416924.1:3774-6439 GCF_002922805.2 Oryzias melastigma | reverse complement strand
TATCACTAAACAGTAACGCTGAGCAATCACTCTCAATACCAGTCAAATCAGGCAATATCAAAAGAGTCCTCTTCTATCACCCATGGCCACTTGGAGGCGCCAGAAACACCCCCAAAATGTGTCTTTCTCTCCGCTTCCACCCGGGGTCGCCATTTGTCCTTGTTCGTCCATCCCTTGACCACTAGGGGTCCTTTCCATATTCAGTTCTTTCCGTGGCCACTTGGGGGTGCCAGAACACCCCCAATATGTGTCTTTCTCTTCGCTTCCACCGGGGGTCGCCATTTGTCCTTGTCAGTCCCTCCCTCGACCACTAAGGGTCCTTTCCATGTTCACTTCTTTCCGTGGCCACTTGGAGGCGCCAGAAACACCCCCAAAATGTCTTTCTCTCCGCTTCTCCAGGGGTCGCCTTTTGTCCTTGTCAGTCCCTCCCTCGACCACTACGGGTCTTCTGTGTTCAGTTCTTTCCTTGGCCACTTGGGGGCACCAGAAACACCCCCAAAATGTCTTTCTCTCCGCTTCCACCGGGGGCCGCCATTTGTCCTTGCTAGTTCCTCCCTCGACCACTACGGGTCCTTTCCATGTTCAGTTCTTTCCGTGGCCACATGGGGGCGCCAGAAACACCCCCAAAATATGTATTTTTCTCTGCTTCCACCCGGGGTCGCCATTTGTCCTTGTCAGTCCCTCCCTCGACCACTAGGGGTCATTTCCACTTTCAGTTCTTTCTGTGGCCACTTGGGGGCACCAGAAACACCCTCAAAATGTATCTTTCTCTGCACGTCCACCGGGGGTCGCCATTTGTCCTTGTCAGTCCCTCCCTCGACCAGTAGGGGTCCTTTCCATGTTCAGTTCTTTCCGTGGCCACTTGGGGGAGTGGTTTCGCTGTCTACTTCCTCCGAAGAGTTCGGGGTACTTTTCACCCCACTTTTTTTTGTTTTTTCTGTTATCGACAATAGACAATTACCAGGCTCAATTCTTCAAACGGTCACTAGGGGGTGTCCTCTGACACGTTTATTTCCACCAATGCTTTTATGGTTACTATTACCCCATGTTTTTCTTTTTTTTTTTTCTTAAAAAAAGACCCTAAAAGATAAATTCCAGTCTCAATTCTCCCCCATGGCCACTGGGGTTCCCATTCCAGGTTCAGGCCTTCCCTCAACCCGTAGGGAGCGGCAGTTTACACGTTCACTTCCTCCAATGTATTCCTATGTCATTTTGACCCCAGAAGATACATTCCAGGCACAGTTCTTCTCAATACCACTAGGGGGGACTTTGTATTACACCTTCACTTCCTCTCATGACTTCTGAGGGGTTCTTCGATTTTACAAAAAAAACAGAAACACCACCAACTTAGTGTTTTTATTTATTTTTTGTCTCTCTTCTTTGCGCTGCGTTGTTTTACTAAACTCATCCATTTCATTTCCGTTGTGCACCTATGATTTTTAGACCTTTCCATTTATATTATTCAATATAGCATGTCGCTGTTTTGACCGGGGTCACCTATACCCCACTTAACAGCGCAGTCGATAATAGATATTGCCCACCTTGGCGTCTGGAAGGGTTAAACCCCATCAAAACAACTCCCAGAAAGGAATTTTGAAAAAAGTCCAGCATTTCTGTCACCCAGTTTATTTTGATCAAACTATTGTAAAATGAGGGTAAAAAAGTTTCATGTTAGATTTCTATCCCAAAAATGCACATTATCTTATGATTCTCCACAGAACGTGTTAGGCAGGTCGGAAGCACCTCGACGTGTCTTCAAACCCTATTAAAACACCTTTCACCTTTTCAATTTTGGAAAAAGGTTCAAAAGGTAAAAAAGTTTCATGTTAGATTTCACAAGAATCTCCCCTAAACATATAGGACAACCCATATATACCCCCCAACATCTATTTAAAGTTTTCAAATTCACATATATATTAAGAAAAATTTCAACACCCAGTTTCTCAGTATTGACACCCAGTATCTCATCCAGATCCCCAAAACTAGGGTTATGAGTACAAACACCTCGAGAATATTAAAATAGAATATTAAAATATCACTAGAATCTCCTCACAAGTACCCTTGCAATCTATTTAAACTGGTCAAATTCACATACATATTGAAAAGTATTCCAACCCCCTTGTATCTCATTTGTACAACTAGTATCTTCACCAGATACCCAGTAAATGCACCTGAGATGGGGTTAAGTCTCCAAAACACCTCAAAAACTCAAAATGTCATTAGATTGTCCCCAAAACGTAATGGGTGACCCATAAATACCCCCCAAAATCTTTTTAAACTCTTCAAATTCACATATATATTGAGAAAAATGTCAACACCCAGTTTCTCAGTATTGACACCCAGTATCACCTCCAGATACCCAAAATTAGGGTTACGAGGCAACGAGGAGATACTGGGTCTCGCCCCATGTTAAATCAGAGAAAATGGGTCCAAGACCCACCATCTCTACCGCAGTCTTTGACTTCTATTCATTTTCAATGGGGGAGATATTGGGTCCCGGTCAGGACTTTTCACCACCAGGGGGCGCCAAACGTTGCCGGTCAATACCCAGTTTCTCCTCTATGGGTTTTAAATTACAATTTCTGCCTTTTAGACCCTAACACACCAAATTATAGCCACATGGCCTATTATGGCTATTTTATGCCCCAAAACAATGTGTGTTGCC
>NW_023416924.1:0-2282 GCF_002922805.2 Oryzias melastigma | reverse complement strand
TTATCACTCTTTAAAATTCGTCCATCGCTGTGAGCCAGAACAGAACGTCTCTCCAAAATGACAGAGGATTTCTATAAAAGGGTAACAAAACCTTAGAAGTTTGGTGATTAAGGAAAATAAAGAGAAGAAAAGGATGAAGAAAGGCTTTGTACAAATATATATTTTTTTTGTCGCAGAACATTTGCAAATGTTTTAGTTCTGCACTGGAGGTTCACAGTGGATTATATTTCATACTAGATTAAAACATTTTATTCTAAAACGCATAAATACATAAACATGAGTGGGTCCTGACGATCTGATGTCACAGAGTGAGACCGCCCCTTTCAGGAAGAGTCTGCTTTGCCAGCTCCGCCCCCAGTCTAACACCAACACCCAATTTCTCTGCGGAGCTAGCAGTGATCAGCACTTTCAGTTTCAGTTTGGATGTAGTTTATTTTCGTGAGAGAAACAAAGACACGCTGCCAGAGACTCTAGGCTGACGCCGCGGCAGGAATCGAGTCGTTTTGCTTCCAGGTAGGAAAAAACTCACAAAAATAACTAATATTTCATAAATACTTTGTTTTTACTGTTCCAAGGGTAATATATGATCATATATTTAGATACAGTTTACTCTGAAAGGCTTAAGAAAGTCATGGTATGGGCCCTTTATTAGACTGGGATATTGCACATTAAAAATAATCTGACAATGTACCAGAGAAAGTCAGAAAACTATTTCCATCTGGCAATATAGACTCCTGAAAAGCTAACAACAGAAATATAACATAGACATAAATGAAAGTTTATTAATGGGTAAAAACCTAATGTAAACATAAAGGAACAATAGTCATAAACAAACATGGTGGATAAGTGGATACAAATCCAACACAAACCTTAAAGGAGAAGATATAGATATTGGTTTTGTGAAAACAATTCTTAACAGTAAAAAAAATGCTGTAAATACATAAATAAATACAACTTTGTTTAAAACGTGGACATTTATGGTGGCATGGATTGATAGAAAAGGTGAAATCTGGGATTTTTTTTATAGAATTGCACCTAAACAACACACACAAGCAGAAACTGCAGACAGACATGAAGGCTCATTAAAACCCATGAGTGCCATGCAACTCTGGATGATCCAGATCACAGGTGCCCAAAGTGGGGCCTGGGAGCAAAATTTGGCCCACCAAGTTGTGGCTGCAGAAGCTGTGTTTAGTACAAACCACCTAAATGTTTCCATTGATTCTTTATGGTGTTCCAAAACTACAACTGTAATATACTTTCGGCCTCCAGGTGGTGCTGTTAGCAGTTTCTTTCATGCGACTATGGGTGAATGAACCCTCAAGTGATTCAGCCCTGGGCTTTTTTGTGTTTGAAATTCCCAAAAGTATTCACGGTCACTTCCGATTCTTTTAGCGGTCAGCTAGCCAAGATGGATCGACAACGGCAAACGTGGTACGAAAAGAACCTTGTTTTCTGTAACCAACACATCTTCATACATCTGCATCATCGACTCCTATGAGCATAAAAGGAGAAAAACTGGTGCTGTGGCCCCCATCCTCCTCTGACCTCAACCTTTGGAGCTTTCTCATGCCAAATATCTGTGAGGGTGGGGGCAGTTCACATCCAGATCTGATCCAGATCAGGTTATTCTGACATCCTGCAAAGAAATTCAAGCAGCTGGGCAGTAACAGTAAAAAACTGTAAGAGGGCAGCTGGGTGGCTCAGTGGGCTACGTGAAGGGCTGACATGCAGGAGCCCTGGGTTCGATTCCAGGGTTGTCCACTGATCCCCACCCAGATTGGGTCCTTAGACTAGACCCTTGACCCTGCTGCCTAACTGGGTCCCTGTGCCCCTCAAGTACAGGGTTGCGTCAGGAAGGGCATCCGGCATAAAAAATCTGCCAAATCACTGATGCGAAACAGTGGGTGATGTTACGCTTTGGTGACCCCGAAAGGGATAAGCCGAAAGTGAACTACACTGCAAAGAAATTCAAGCAGAAATTCTCCAAAAAATTCAATGGGTGCAAAAATTGTGAAGCTGCTACACATTAAGAGTCCAATGTTCAAATTGAACTTCATCTACTTTAATAGGAATAGCTTTGATATCAGTAAAGATGACCTCCTAATGCAGCAGATTCAACAAATGACCATTGTCAGTTCTTTAGAATCTAAGCTCAACCAGCTCAGTGGCCTTGTGTTGGAGTGTCCGCCCTCAGATTGGAAGGTCGTGGGTTCAAATCCCGACCGAGTCATACCAAAAATGGGACCCAGTGCCTCCCTGCTTGACACTCAGCACTAAGG
>NW_023416923.1:215116-216705 GCF_002922805.2 Oryzias melastigma | reverse complement strand
ACAAATGTTTCCACAATCTGAGTCTGAAGACAGAATTTTGGACCTGGAAATATCGCCGCTATCGCTAGCTCCGACACGCAAAGGAGAAGCCATCTTGCTATGTTGACCCGTTACGTCACACGCACCACGTGACCAAAACGGAGCTTTTTACCCGGAAGAGACAGGTTTGCCAAATTTGGCCTCAAAAATGCCGTTTTATTTCAATATTTCTTGCTCAAAACACGCCAAAACATTTGGAAATGGTAAATATAAGGCGAAATACAGTTAACACCGAAAATGACCTACAACCCCATTACTAACCCTTTAAAAAGAAATGTGACAACAGCTTCACTGAATACTTAATTTTAATCAGAGTGCTTTGTTTTTTCCAAAACATTTTTAATTGGTGGCATGATGAATATAATCTGAGTTAAATAACCGTTTTGGGTAATAAAAGATTAATTAAATTAAGATTAATTTAATTATATATTATTTAAAATCTGAATTTGAAAAGAAATCAGATAAGTGTATGAATGTTGTTGTGACATCATCACACCGTAACCAATAATGTTCAGATCATAATCACAGCAGCTTTGACTGAGAGAAGAATTGAAGGTTACAACGAAAAAGAATAATAACTGTTAGGATCGACACTTATATCAGTCTTCTTCGACGAAAAATAGTATTTTGTAGACTGGGGAGGAGTAGCTTCAAATAATAGACTTCCGGTTCCGGCTGATGATGTGAGGCCGCCATCTTGTTGAATGCAGCTAAGTCCTCTTTGTGCGCGAGGCGTTAGCTAGCAGCGTTAGTTTGTGCTGAGAGGACGGCGGTGTTTCGTTGGGACGTTCGCGAGGTTTCTACAGAGATGTATCGATACGTGGTTCGGTTCCGAACAATCCTCTTTAGCTAAAGTGTCGTAAATGAGTGAATACGTGTTGAACGTAAAGACAACGTGGCTGTGATTGTGAGACTAGCAGATGATCGGAGCTGCTGCTGTTCAGAGGACTTTGGTGTTTGTTGGAGCTGAAGATCTTCTGCAGCTGCAGGAACCATGTCTTCCCTTCAGTCTCTGAGAGAGTTGATCAGCGAGCGACTCGCTGCTGCTGCTGAAGAAATCTTCAGACTCTGTGAAGGAACCATCGTCCAGTACGAGCAGGAGCTCTGTCGTCAGTGCAGACTGCTGGATATCTGCTGGAAACCACAGCTTCAGCTCCACCACATAGGTATGTTCACTTCTTCTTCATCTTCACAACATTTCTTCTTCATCAGATTTGATTGGATTTGGTCTTTTTCAGCTGCTGCTTCTCTCGGGTTTCTTTCTTTCTTGAATGAATGAGTTCAATCTTCTTTCTAGGGATGTCCCGGTCAGGTTTGTTTGGACTGTGAAACACAGGAACATCCCAGATGTTTCATGAAATGAGGTTGAAGGAATTCTTAGTCAAATGTATCAACTCCAATGAAAACATGTGGACATGTCAAAACTATGTCAAAGCTGGACTAAAGAGATGTCTGCCTGTGTCTCTGCTGCTGTTCTCCTGGATTACAGCAGAAAATTCAACCCTTTGTTTTTAACCAAAAAAATGTTGAAAACCTGCACAGAAAAAAAT
>NW_023416923.1:214421-215023 GCF_002922805.2 Oryzias melastigma | reverse complement strand
GTCTAGTCCAAAAATAAATGTAGTCAAACATTAACATGTGTTCGTTAAATTATTTCAATGGGTGTACAATTATAACATTCATTTTCAGTTTGATGTAATAATAGGCAAACAGGCAACTAACAACACTGTAACAACAAATGCAACATTTTCTCCAAGAAGCCCAAATCCTGTAAACTCCTAAAGAGAAATAAAATGTTGTTACTGATTTTATTTGTCAGAATAATCCTTTTTGAGCAATATCTATTTTCCTAACACGTTCTTCTTGCAAATTATTATTTTTTCCAGGATATTTTTTGTCCTTACCGTAAGTTAGTCAAGTTAAAAACTGACCAGTCAGACGTGTCAAATTACAGCATGTGGTGCCCGCTGGCCCCCACCTTGAGCATTTGATTGACATCTTCTCCCGAGGTGCTTTCAGTGGAAGGAGGGATGTGAACAGCCAATAAGCTTACTCATGATTGTCGACTGTAGCTGCCCTAAAAACGCGACAGAATTTATTCTTATCAGAAGGAATTGGGTTCAAATCCAGCATCTGAAATCCTGTTGTGTAGTTTTGGTACTTTGTTGAATCTTTTCTTATTTTCACTAGATTCTCAACTTTA
>NW_023416923.1:209693-213166 GCF_002922805.2 Oryzias melastigma | reverse complement strand
AACACTAGGTGGGAGTATGCAACTCAGCGCAACCAGTCTCCCAGTCTCCTACAAAAACGTTCAGTACCCACGTTTGTCCACAGGCAAATGTTACACCCCTGAAAACAGGGGAGAAAGAATCACGAGAGTGATTTCTGCGTGTTCCTCATGCAGGTGTTTATTGCAAATCAGTATTAAATAATAAACATTCAAACACATTCTGTTAAACAAGTGTCATATTTAGGAAAAATGGATCACAAACTCTCGTATTAATAAAAATAATAAACATTTAAACACATTCTGTTAAGCACGTGTCATATTCAGGAAAAACGGATCACAAACTCTCAGAATTAAAACATAAAAAAGCTGGTGTTACATCTCCATCAAGCCTAAAATAAAACGATCAGGACGCAAGATGGCGGTGTGCGTGCTCACTCGAGGCAAAACCATTACAAATTTCCATTCAAAATAAAACTGCCAAACTTTTATAAACTCTACTCCAAAGTAACTCTAACAAAACTAATATGTGTTTTACTGCTAGATTCTGTACAAAAACATTAATATTTGGTCGTCATTACCTGAAAACAGGGGAGAAAGAATCACGAGAGTGATTTCTGCGTGTTCCTCATGCAGGTGTTTATTGCAATGAGGAGGAACGGCGCGACTCCCCCTAGTGGCGGGCGAAGCCATAACCAATCGATCCCAGAGCAACCTCCCAGACAAATCAACCGATCAGCAACGAAAAATAACCATTTAACATTTCAATGAACTTAACAAAAATACAAAAAACCTTTTCTGCTTCTGCTTTTTGATGTTTGCCAAAAAGTTACTATCAAAAATATTAACTTAAAAATAATCTAAATCACCCCTACCCTCATTGTTGGGAAATACCATCTATGGGGTGTACCATTCTGTTTATACCCATCACACAAAAACGTAGCAGTTTCACAAGAAACGGGTCTAAATTGTGGAATTGCTACGTCTCATTCTCTCATTCATTTCTACGGGGGTGCGACGGATCACGTGATTGATCACGTGACTTTTGAGTTTCTGCCTGTCGCTAGCAAAAACACGGTGGGATATTCACTCTTTTTCGGTGGAAAATTCCTCAGAATAAAATATTTTGTGGACTAATCTTTATTTTGACAATATTTCTAGTGAGAAATGCACCCGTTACTATCAGGATATACATTTATTTTGGACATACAGTTCGTAGTTTGTCTGTTTTGCTGGACTTCTCCCCAAAAGGGGCTCCAAAGTCGTGTAATATCAACATTTCCGGTGCACGGAACGATCCCTGAACCGGACGATCAGCAGGATTTGGTGACCCGACCCGCGTCGGTGCCGCGTCAAGGTTTGGGTTAGAGTAGGTTCGGACAAACCGCCCGGACCCTTTTTTAATTCGGCCCCGAATGACTCCCGTAAAGCTGGAATGTGATAACACTGACTACTTCCGGTCGAGGACGGTCAAAAGTTTAAAAGTTTCCAGAAACGAAGATTCTCAACCATAAAAATAATGTTCCTTTATTTTCTCCCTCATAAACACAAATGTCGGTTAGTTTAAGTGACAATAACGAGGATGCTTTCAGACTAAATGAAGAAAGAAAAAAAATAGTTTTTTTTATTGTGCTACACACAGTAGAGCAGGAGTCTAGGCATACAAGTCGATTTCAGAGGATCAGCCAATGAACGTTTAGATCCCACCCACTTTCAGTGATTGACAGACAGAGTTATTATTCGGAAAAAGCTCATCATGAAATAAATACGTCGTTCTGAAAAACAGCATTGTGAAATAAAAAGGACACTTTGGAAAACAGTAATTTTGAAATACAAGCTTTTACACAAAAAAAAAACCCACATGATTATAATAATATCCAACATGAAAAAAAATTATTATGATATATATTTTTATTATGAAATGTTTTTAACATAAAAATTATGTTTTAAAGTAAAAATGAAATATATTTCATAATAAAATGGTCAATTATTTATTGAAAAGACTTTTATTGGAGTGTTGCTTGATTATATAATGTTGTATTTATTTATTTAATTATGAACAGTTTGGGCTTCCATACCTACAGGGCATCTCACACTTGGACAATCAAAACTGCCACCACAGCTCTGTATAAATAGTTTTTTTGCTTTGGTTTTTATTGTATTTTTGTAATGTTTTTGTTTCTCTGTCATGTCTATTTACCTATTGTTTCATTTTTTCTACTTTTTTTTCTTAATAATTGCTTTTACGTTTATGAATTTGCTGTTGTTTTTTTTTTATTGACAACTCCGTCTGTTGTTTCTGCTGTTGTCTTGTATCCTTTCTGTGTTGATTTAATTTGCTCTTTTAGTACAGATCAACTCTTTTATTTTTTTAAGGGACTAAAGATAGAAATTAGCTTGAAAGGCTATAATCTTACTCGCTTTTTCCACCAAACTACATCAAAGAGAGCAACAGATGGAGGACAAGAAGGAGTTCAAATGACGGTTAATCGAGTCATTTCAGCGACAAACAGCAGAAAACTTCAAACAGCTCTGCTGCTGAGAACTAGTAATGTGCGAGTCATGAACGAATCGTTCAAAACTCGCGAGTCACTTTACTGACTCGAGGATCATGAGTCATCTTCCCCACTGACTCCTTAACTCATTTCCTTCTACCACTTATATTTGTAGAAAAATATCCACCTTATCACTGTAAAAAAATCTCTTCGCTATGAGAAATAAAAACCCTCAGAACAAAGCTCAAACAGAACCTCTTGTTTGTTCTGAGCTGGACCGCTCTGCTGACACCTGCAGCTCCTCACCCCTCCCAACCGGAGAATCTGTTGGCCACTTCCATACCCCCTCCCCTTGCTTCAGACATTCCTTTTATCAGAAATCTTGGGGTAAATCTTGACAGGCATTTTAAATGTGACAAGCAGGTCAGTGCAGTAGTCCAGTCCAGCTTTTATCACTTGAGGCTAATCAGTAAAGTTAAGCCTTATCTTCCTCCTCATGCTCTGGAACAAGTGATCCATGCTTTAATCTTTTCCAGACTGGATTGACCAGTCTCTGCTCCGCCGTCTCCAGCTGGTCCAAAATTCAGCTGCCCGCCTGCTAACGGAGACTAGACGGTGTGAGCACATCACCCCACTTTTACGCTCTCTTCACTGGCTGCCTGTGTCTTTTAGGATTGTTTTTAAGATTTTACTTTTGGTTATTAAATGTCTGCATGGTCCTTCCCCTCATTATCTTTCTGAACTTTTACATTTTTACCGTCCGCGCCGAGTCCTCAGATCTGAAGATCAAATGTTGTTAACGGTTCCCAGGACTCGGCTTGTGACCAGGGGAGACAGAGCCTTTTCAGTTGCTGGTCCCAAGCTCTGGAATGCGCTCCCCCGTTCTGTCAGGTCGGCCAGTTCTGTCAGTGATTTTAAATCACTTTTAAAAATGTATCTTTTTAACCAGACTTTCACCTCCAGTGTGCAGACTTAGTGGGTCAGCTAGTTTTTATTGTTTTA
>NW_023416923.1:208946-209676 GCF_002922805.2 Oryzias melastigma | reverse complement strand
GTACCTCATTTTGTCATTGTTTTAATTGTTTTATTGCTTTTATTGTTTCTCTTTGTTGTTGTTTATTGATTTTATTTCTCTGTTCAGCACTTTGGCGGTGTCAGCTTTTATAAGTGCTTTACAAATAATAAATTGATTGATTGATTGATTGATCTCCCCAAACACCCTCTTACTTGGAAGAGCATCTCAAGAGGGGGATTCCAAAACTTTTGACTTTGAAAGCTATCCCTTTAAAAGACTCAAGGCCATACAGAGTGAAGTGGACAAATTCTGGAGAGAATGGAGCCAGCTCGCCGGTCCTCACCTGTTCGTCCGGAGCAAATGGCAAACTGCACAAAGAAATGTAGCCATTGGGGACATTGCGTGGTTAAGTGACCAAAATGCTTTAAGAGGACAGTTTAGGTTGGGGAGAGTAGTTGGCACAAATCCAGACGGTAAAGGTGTTGTTCGGGATGCTACTATTAGGGTTGTACTGAGTTACAGTCCACTTGAAGTAAAACCAAGAGATAGGCAAAGAAAGAAAAGTCTGTCAGGTTCTGGAGTAAGCAAGGCGAACGCAATCGTTTTACATAGAGATGTTAGACGTTTAGTTGTTCTGGTTCCTATTGAAGAGCAAAGATAATGCTCGTTTGTTGAAAAGTTTGACCTGTAAGTAGGCGATATTCTTAGTGCTTCCACAAGAAAATCGAGTGGGAGGTGTTAAGTCAAACTCGGAGAAACTAAGGTTTCA
>NW_023416923.1:203660-204638 GCF_002922805.2 Oryzias melastigma | reverse complement strand
AGACTCCCACTGCAGCGACGCCGTTCACTGAGATGATGTGGAGGATCCTCTGAGGAAAACACTGGAGCTCAAAAGGGAAATAAATAAAAACAGATATAAATAACTACTGATGGACAAACACTTTGGACAGATCACTGTTGCACACACACACGCACACACACACAAGATGAAACCCACAAGCTAACACTAACAGTGCATGTTTTCATTTAGAGACATTCTACACACTGTACATACATGACGCTCAGGAAAATGTTTGCTTTGCTTTTATGGTAAATAAACCTATAAAATTCATGTGGCAGAAAACAGTTTTTACTGCAAAGAGAGAAGTTGAACTTAAATTTTGACTCTTCAACCTGGACATCAGTCCAGTACATGTTTTAGCATTTTGTTGTGTTCAAAGTTTAAATATGTTTTGTTTTAATAAACAGGCCCCAATGACCAAATGTTTTGATGTTGCATATATAGAAATATTGTGTGTGAAGTACTTTATCTGCTTATTGAATATATGATTTGAAGTGTTTCCAAAAATTAATTTAGCTTTCATATTGTTGTTTACTGTCATTTTTTTGTTTTACTTTTTACTGATCCAAAAAATGATCCAAACCATGACCCTTATTTATTTTATTTTATTTTATTTTTCAAAAATTGTCAATATGTTTTTAAAATAAAAATTGTAATTATGTTTATTTGATTTTTATATGTAAAAAATCTTAATATATTTGTTTTTTTCTGTGTTATTTTATAAAAATTGTCAAAACATTTTTTTCTCTAATGATTTTCTTACAATCTTGGTTATTTTATTTACTGTTATTTATACTACACATACTGCAAATTTAAACTTCACTGACAAAATGTACATTTCAATTTCTTAATAATAACAGAATAAGGATTTTTTTTAATAAAAAAAAAAACTTGTGTGTTTCATCCTCCAGTGACTAAATGTCCCTGAATTTTCCCCTTCCTTATTTTATCGCTCCA
>NW_023416923.1:201354-203315 GCF_002922805.2 Oryzias melastigma | reverse complement strand
CCGGATGAAGCGGAGGAAGATGGATGGATGGATGGATGGATGGATGGATAATATCATTTCCTCCCACTCCCCCTGGAGTGCTGGGACGATCCCAAACCGGAACCCACAAACCCACCATTAGGAGGTGAAGGACCGAGAGTTCCAGAACCAAAGAGCTCGGCCCGACTATATCAAACCTGAACCTCTTGACCTCCTAAACTCAGCTCCTCCACTCCCACTTTGGTGATGCTCCAAACCCCAAAGCCAGATGTGCCACTCCCCCTTTTGAGCTCTCCTGCAGGTGGTGGCCCCACAGGGGACGAATCCCTCGCCCATTTGGACTGGCCAGCACCAACGCCAGAACCTTCTGAAGCCTTAATAGAAAAAAAACCAAAGCAAAACTAAACAACACGCAGTCCAGTTCAAGAGCTACATTTTTGCCTCATTTCCACTTAGCTGTGTCCAGTGTTTCCATTATAAAACGGATTCATTAAAACTGCAACATTTTTGGACCCCATTGGTTGTAGATCCAAAGAAAAATGGACTGGACCAGTTAGCATGGAGCTAACGTTGGAATTGGTCATTGAGACAAAAGAAAACGCCAAGAAAGCGACTCCTGTATTCCTTTCCATCTTCTCTCAAACAGCATGAAATACTTTGTATGTACAAAGTACTAAAGTCCAAGAGGAAAAACACGAGCTGCTGGATGATCACCATCAATAGCTTCACTCTACATGCGCCTGGTCCATTCTAAACCGGACCGTACTGTACCACGCCGCTCAGCATACACGAGGCTTTTGACTTAAAAACTGGTTAACTGGTTCATTTTTGTTTTTTTGAAACAAATGGTTTAATAAAACTAACTTTCTTCCATCTTCATGACTCCAGACTTTGTCCTGGTTTGTTGGGGTCCACAGGGAAGGGAGTGGGAAGATGTTGAAGTTCTGAAAAGAAATGTCAAACATTTACGTTATATTTTAACTTATTACTGTATAAATTATTGTTCACTCTTTTATTAGACATTTTATAAAAAAAGAAATCCTATATATTCTGTTTGAAGTCACTTCCTGGAATGTGAAGTCAATCCAAAACAAAAAAACAGATTTTTTAGTTTTATTTGCTGTTAAATCAAGCCTATTGTAAATAAGAAGTAAACTATTTCATTCTGGAGCCACAAAATCAATATTGCTTGATGCACCCAGTGAAGCATTTCAGCCTTTGAGCGTCGGCTACTTCCTGTCTTCAACTTCCTGTGTGAGTCTTTGGCTGCAAAACCTGCAAAGAAACACAAGAAGGAAGACTAACAACTCTCCAGGTGTGTGAATTCAGCTTCACCACGACTCACCTGAACCACAAAAGTCTCAAAATGTGAAAGATATCAAAATGAATCAGGTATTTAAGGGAAGAAGTTGAAACATACCAACAGTGATGGCAGTGGGTGAAGAGGTCTTCCTCGCTTTGACCTCTGGTACCTGTCAGCTGCCTCTGAAGTCCCACCAGTCAACCAGGCTTGGTAGAACTCCTGGTTAACCTTCACAGTATCCTTTACTTCTGGTAACCACCACCAGTTTTGGAGGAATATTGGACCATTACTTCCAGTCACTTCTAGTCATTTCCGTCCGTCCCGGCTTTGCCTGGCCTCGCCGTCCTTTCCTGGCTCTGCATCTAGATCCGGATAATTAAAGATAAATATGCATGTCCCTCTGCATTTAACCGGACTTGGGACCGGCACAAGGGAGCACTGGAATGTGCCCCCTTGTGGTTGCATTACATGCTTTAGTCACGCATTCATTCATGCTTTACATGCATGAATGAATGCGCGACTAATACCAACAACACACACGCGTTTTCACAACTAAATGACAATTCTGAGTCAACACTAATACTTTAACGATAAATGATGAGGATTTTTTTAAGGGAAAACCTGAGCACCAGGAGAAAACCCGAGAACTTTAAACACACTGTTTTTTTTTTTTGTTTGT
>NW_023416923.1:188698-200053 GCF_002922805.2 Oryzias melastigma | reverse complement strand
AGACAAAATCTTTGACATACTGTAACTTTTCAACTGTTAACACGATCAATTCAACGTAATTCCAGCAGATTCTGAAGGAGAAAAACGGCGCGATCCTTCCAGGAAACCCTCCAGGAAACCTTCATTTCCTGGAGGGTTCTGCAGTCAGTTGGTCGCGCCACTTTTCTCCTCCAGGATCTGCTGGAATTTTCTTGATCGTGTTATCAATTAAAAATTACAGACAGAATAAATAAATAAATAAAGTAAAACAAAAAAACAGACTTTTGTCATCATATTTTAAACAAAATGCAACATCATTGATAAATATACTAAAAAAAACAAGCATATTAAACAAGAAGAACTAACAAAAAACATGTTTTTTTGTTGTTGTTTTCTTTAACAAAACAACAAACCAGCCGTCATTGTTCCAGCTAAAGTAGAGTTCTTCTGTCTCTACTTGTACTGGCGTTTGCTTGCTGGTGTGAGAGCCTTTTTAAATCTCCTCCACAGGGAGATGTTCTCTCCACCGGTGTTCTCAGATTCACCGGCAGACTCGTCTTCTTCATCATCTGAAGTTTCCTCTTCAGACGTTATCTCCTCGTCATCTGTTGCTTCTATGTCCTCAGACGCTACTTCTTCGTCATCGGACATTTCCTCGTCTTGGCCTTCAGATGTTTCGTCTTCAGTCAGTCCAGAGTCAGAAGAAGCAGAGGTGAGGGAGGAGTCACTGTCTGGATCCTCCACAGATGTACTTTGGAGCACATGTTCAGCTTCCTCTGCAGGGTCTGGAGATCTTTGATCTGGGATGACCACAGAAGCGTCACTCTTGTACCTGCGACGTCTTGCTGGTGTCAGAGTCTTTTTGAATCTTCGCCACATGGAGACTTTTTGTTTCTTGGATGCCTCTGGTTGACTTGAACACTCTAAAGTTTCCAAAGAGTCGACATCCTGATTTTCCAGATCAGAAGGTTCAGGTTCTTTTAGGTCTTCTTCTTGAAGAGGATCTTGTTCAGGAATCGTCTCTGTCTCTGAAGTGTCTGTCTGGGCTGATACCTCTTCAGAGATGTCCTCCAAACCTTCTGGGAGTGAATCTTTCATTTCATATTCAGTCACACCAAAAAAGGTCCATGGCACTCTTATGACAGTTTTGTCTGTCGTCTTCTGCTCATGTCTCGCATTGATGGCATCTCTTCGTTTGGCCAAACGAGTTCTGACCTTCTGGGTGACTGGTTTACAGAGCCTCCATTTTTTGTTGGGAGGACATTCTGTTGTGTCCATCTCCGTAGGAATCTTGCGTTTCCTGGAAGGTTCTGCAGTCAGTGGTTGCTCTGGTTCAGAGACAGATACTGGATCTGAAACATCAACTTGGACTGATGATTCCTCGCTGAGATTTTCCAAAGATTCTGGGAGTGAATCCTTTATTTCAGGTTCAGAAACAGACACTGGATCTGAATCTTGAACTTGAACCGATTCCTCCTCAACGATATTTTCTAAAGATTCCATGACAGTCTCTTCAGGAACAGACTCTACTGGTGGTGAGTCAGTTTCCTCTGTTTTGGGGTGATCAAGACTGACGTTATCTTGAACTTCTTGGTCAGCCGAAGGTGAGCTGACTGACTCGCAGGTTTCCTCTTCTTCTGAGGAAGGGATTTCCTTTGCTTTCTTGTTCCTTTTACGCCTCTTACGCTTTTTGGAAGGTTCTGGAACCGCTTGTTGTTCAGAACTTAACTCTGGTTCTGAAACTTTATTTTCCACTGATGCCTCTTCTGTGGTGTTCTCAGACTCTTCTTCTTTTGGGACAAGCAAATCCTCGGTTTGGTCCGTAGACTCCACAGGTTGGACAGATGCTTGCAGTGTTGTCACTTGCTCAGAAAGCTCCACCACCTGGGACTGAAGTTTACTCGCCAATTTGGCCTTTAATCGTAGTTTTATGGTCATGTCACGGTTCATGCTGGTTTGTTCCTCCAGACCCTCGTTAACTATTTTGGCTTTTGCCTTCACCAACCGTCTACATCGTTGAAGTTCCTTTTCACGTTCCTGCCTGAGCTGACGTTCATCTTTCAGTTTTTGCTCCATGTCTTGGAGCAACTGCCAGTGCACGACACAGCTCTCCTCAGTCGCAGTGTTTTTCTGTTTCAGTTGGGATAAGTACTCATTTGTTGCGAACAGTTGATTCAAGAGACGGTCCCGTTCTTGTTTCAGGGCAGACCAATTCTTTTTGACCGGAGGGCTTTCTGCTTTTTGCACAGCAGTGTCTGCAAAGGTAACCCTTTTTGCCGATTTGCCTGTTTTATTCATGTTCTTGGGTAAGGTCGTAGATGTTCCTGTTTTATTCATGTTTTGGGGTAAGGTCGTCGATGTTCCTGTTTTATTCATGTTTTGGGGTAAGGTCGTAGATGTTCCTGTTTTATCCGTGTTTTTCTTGGGTAAGGTCGTAGATGTTCCTGTTTTATTCATGTTTCTCCGATCAGGTGAAGTTGTAGAAGTGATTTTGAATCACAAAGTGTTAAGTAAACAGATGTGTTCAAACGTCTCGTAAGGTCTCTTGGAGAGCAAGTGCTCTTAAACAGGTTTTTGTCCGAGCTATAAGGATTTTCTGAAATGATGTCATACACTGATTGATTATGTCAATGTACATCATCTCCTGAAAATCATACCCCCCCGAAAATCATATTGCGTCATATGACGTCCCACAGAATGACGTTACCTCCGACGAGAGCCAAAGCACAACAGGACCGTACCATTCTGTGAAAAGCGCGGGGGGAGGGGGGGGTCTATCGTAGTGGTACAGTCCAGACAAATACGTGAGGAGTCTGATTTAAGCGCATGCGCGTTGGGGAGCATTTGGGTGATTGTGAAATTCATGCGGCTGCAGGAGAAAAACAGGTGAGCTGTGTAATGTACGGGGAATTAAGCTATCGCTTTTATAATTGTCCCTACTGCTATCCGTAGTGCTGTTTTACGGCTGTCGCAACTCCACACGAAGCTCCCGCCTCGTCAATGTCTCTGGAAACCTTAGCGGTTATTAAATAATATTAAATACATTACATGGTGTCAGAAGTGGGATACCTCAACCTTCTGCGACACAAACTATTATTTATTTAATTATTTTTTAAAAAACTTTATTGAACAAACAAAACAACAAAAGTTGCTTTAGCTTTGCTAGCTAGTTTCCTGTAGCCTGGCCACTGTGAGTTGAACGTGTCGTGAATCATTAAGCTCGAAATGATTTTTTAACGGTACTATGTACAAACGCTTAAGAAAAAACATCTACAATCTGTTTTGCTTATTAACTTTAGCTAGTTTAATGGAAATATGAATTTAGCAACACTATTACAGGTTGTTAAATATACAAATACTGAAGTTGTAGATTCAAGTTTTGTTTATTTCACAAGTTATTGCAGTAAATGTAACTTAGCATAAGTACCTACTCTTTTCTGAGAACAAAAAACATGTACCAAATTACTACAGTGTTTTTATTTTATTAATCATACTACAATAGTGTTAAATGCTAATTTTCTCTTCTGACTTTTATTGTAGAAATTACTTTGAACAATTTTCCCCTAGTTTTATTCGAAATCATTAAAAGTAGTGTTTAATTATTCTCAATAATAAATGCGTTTCTTATGTATTTCTTTGTATCTAGACTAGACCCCTGTAATGCAGAATCAACCAGTCTCCCAATCCTGGAGCGGTTTTTCCAACAGTGAAGATCCAAGACCAGACTTCAGAGGGAACAGGAACTCTCCTGCAGTCTTCCTGGACCTCTTTGATCAGGATCGGTGACATCAGCATCCTCCTGCAAGTGCTGGAGCTGCATATCACCTCTGTACCTCATGGAAGTGAACACATTGCAGCTTTTCAATATTCTTTGGAATATATTTATATACATTTAAATATTGCAGCCTGTGCCATCCTCCACGACATCTGTGCCGACGACACTGTGGCTCCAGAGGAAGAGACAGAAGAAGATCTGGGAATGATGATGAGGAAGCTGGTTTGGGGTGATCTCTGGCAGGACCTGCTGCTGAGGTTCCTGCCCTGGAGGAGGTGCCACCACACCTTGATAACTGGTAACAGGTAATTGTTTTTACAAAAGTTTTAAGACTGTGCATGCATTCTCACATTTTAAACAAGTCTTTTATCATTAATGGTCTCATTTTAGTCCATGATTTAACTTGTTTGTTTTTAACTGAAACCTGGCTTGGCACTGATGCTCCAGCTATTCTCACTGAGGCTTCTCCACCGGATTTTAACTTTTTATTTTCTATCAGGGGAGGTCAGAAAGGTGGTGGCCCAGCATGTTGTTGATTTAGGCGTGTCAGATCACTCCTGTGTGTTTTTTAATGTCACCAGTGAAATCCAGCAGGAAGCCTCAGTGAGAACTGTGAGGAAACTGTATATAAATCCTGAAGTGGCTCCAAATTGTGTTAATAATTTTAACCAAACTCCTGCTCAAACTTCATCTGCATCCTGTGATTTTATTGTTGCTGATTTTAATAACAGACTTCAGTCTTCCATAGATGCAGTGGCTCCAGTAAAGACAAAAACAAGAACCACTAATAAAATGCCACGGAAGACTGATGACATTAAGCGGCTGAAACAGATTTGCAGAAGAGCGGAGAGGAGATTTAGAAAGACAGGATTAACAAAGTGACTTTTAGACAACGTATTTTCCCGTATTTTCCCGTGGTACGAGTGTAGTACGAACTGGACATCCACTCGTTTGAACATGTTATTTCTGTGGTCCTAAGATATCTTATTTAATACGAGTTATTTAGTCTTAAGTTACTGTAGTCTTTATATACACATCAAAAATACACCACAACAGTAATATGATTGTGTAAGACGTAGTTTTCCTCTAGTGTTAAATCAAATTGTTGATATTTGATCACATGATGCTGTGATTACAATATGAGGAGTATTTATCTTTACTTCTTAGTTAAGTCAATCATGTTCTTAAAGCTGGAGCTAATATTTAAGTGAATCCTCTAAACACAGTGAAGCAGAATGAACTAATATCAGTCAGAATGTGATGAACATCAGGTCTGAAGAGGTTAAACAGACTGATGCTGCCTCCTCTTCTGCTGACAATCCAAACTAAATACTGTCATGTTCTTTCAAAGATAAACTCATTTTCTTAAAAGATTTGGTTTAAAGATATTCACATGCATTTTGAGCATAAACAAGATGAAATATTTTATTTTGTGTGTTTAGCTCATCTTTACAGAAACAGCACATGTACAAATATTTCTGAGTGAAATCTATTTTCTTTTCCTTACAATTACAGTTTGGATTAATGGGGACATCATTTCTATTTGGCACCAGAAGGACAGTTCAACAAAACCACCACAGCGACGTGAGCTCGGCGAGGACCCACATCACCTGGATCAGCTGAGGCGGACGGTGGTGGACATCTTTTATTTTTAATTCTACAAGGAAGAGCAGCTCCTGGTTCTCTCATCACTGTGGAGGACGTGAACGGGCGACGTCTGGAGTCTGGAACTGTCATGGGGATCAGAGAGAACGTCCAGCAGCTGCACACTCTTCAACCCATCAATAAACTTTCTTTTCTTTAATTTCTTACTGATTTTATTTTCAGTAGATAGAAATGTACTCTTTAGGATCATTTATTAGGTTCTTTAAATGTATAAAAACAGACAGTATTGTCATAGATGATGCTTTCTAACCATGACATGTGTAAAGAGGTCCATACTTTGAATAAAGGGAAATTAATTCTGAATTTTTAATGATTAATGTTTGTAATGTTTTGAATCATTTCATCTGCTTCAAAAATAAATTTCGTACAATCTGACTTTGACCCACATTTCCTTTTGTCTTACCTATATGCTAAAACAGTGAATAAACAGAAGAGACTGGTCACTCAGATATGTTAAACAGGATTTTTATTGAATCACATCAGCAAGAGTCAAATTCATATGTTAAAATTAAAATTTTACTGCCTTAAAATATAAATGCTGGATTGGATTATAAATCCACTCACCAGCAGAAGCAGACCTGAAGAGGAACACACAAGATAAAAATTAGATACAATTAAAAAAAAACAACATTTAATATACATTAAAATCGCAAGACAAAGCTAAATATAACATGTACACATTTGTTAAAAATTAAATATTTAAACTACATGTTCTTATTAACTGAAAGTTGTCTGTCTTCACATTTTAACTTCACATGAAGAGATTCTGGTGTTACTGTAGCAGATCTGAATCATGTCCTTATATGTTATAACTTTGCGATTAAAGAAAAGAACTATCAATAAAAATACAGAGAAAACGTCCTTTTTTAAACTTTAAACACAATAGATATTAATGTTGCTGAGAATTTTAAAAAATCGAATTACTGGAACTAAAATAAATAATAATAATATACATTAATGATTTATTTCCGGCAAATATAAAGTTATTCTTTCAGTACTTACCGAATAAAATACACCAGATGACTCCCAGAGCGTATTAGAACAGTTTACATCACGGCAGCAGGACAAAAACCGAAATATAGCGATCATGCTAACGCTAAATCTGTAGCAGACCAGCAAAACACCGGAGCATGCTCCCAGAATCCACCGCGATCGTCACCTGTCAATCAAAGGCCGCGCCCCCCTCATTAAGCGAAAATAAATGCTGTTTTAAAAAGAAATTACAAACTTAGAAAAAAATTCACTCCCCTCAGAGTTGTCATGGATCAAATATGCAGCCATTGATGAAATAAAAACTTTAAGCACCAGGCATTAAAGGGGTTTACTAGAGGGCTGAAAATGAGGATTTTAACATGGGAGTCTATGGGAATTTGCTCACTCTAAGCACCAGCCTCTCTGGTCAGTGCCGGTACTGCAACGTTTTGTTACTTCCGGGTTGGCCTCACGTTTCGCCTGTCAGTGTTGGGTGTTGCTTTGTGCACATATTCCATGGATTACACAACCAACTGCAATATTTGGTGTCTTTTAAAAGCACCAAAATGAAAACAAACAGCCCCCACATTGCTATTTTGTCATTTATTGGCCCTGTGTATTTCTTAAAAACATTTATTTACCTGAATTGAACAGTTTTGGGATTAGAAAAAAAAGAAAGAAACAAATTCGTCCCCAGTAGGATTTGAACCAGTAATCTGTTGATTGGTAGCGCAGGAGTTTACCCGTAAGGCCACCAAGACACCGGGAGTACCTGGCACAGCTTTGTGAACATATTCCATGGATTACGCAGCCACCTGCAATATCTGGTGTCTTTTAAAAGCACCAAAATGAAAACAAACAGCCCCCACATTGCTATTTTGTCATTTATTGCCCTTTAAGAATATAACATGTTTGATACATATTAAATATGCATGTTATAAAAGGGTTTGTGTCTTGCTATGGGATAACATTGCTATCTTTGAAAATTGTCAAATTCTTCCAGTTCATATCAACTAGTATGTTCTCCTCCCTTGGGCCGTTCTTTCATGACATTTTCTTCAAAGTAAAATGCTCTTGGTTAAAAAAACACACACAGTATGTTGTTAAATAGTTACTGAGTGTGTTATTTAAAACTTTTATCACATGAACTCAATTCTGAGAAATGTTTAGTTGACTGTTTGAATCTGTACCAATCAGGAAGAAGCCATGAGAGTTTTACTTTGAAGGAGTTGGACTGAATTTCCTGTTCTGTTTGTCGAGTAGGGGGTCAGCCCAGTTTGTCCTTGCACTTGTGCCAGTCTTCACAGACGGAGAAGCTGCTTCTACAATGAAGTTCCACCTGATTCTAACCTTTGTCTTCATGCTCCTCAGTGTGCAGCGCTCTCTTCTTCTGCAGGTCTGTCCTCCTCTGTGCCGCTGTGACTGGAACACCAACAGTGTGACTTGTGCTGGATTGGAGGTCCTGCCACTGTTCTGTTCCTGCACTCAGGAGGTGTAAGAGCTTCACTGCAGAGGAGGCGATCAGAGCCGCTGACCGGGGCTGAAGGTTTGTTTGTGCTTCAGGTGGATGGTGGGCTCAAAGCTGCTCTTCATTCCTCAGGACGCCTTCATCAGTCTGCCCAACGTTTCCCGCATGTAAGTGTGTGAATTTCCCCTGACCACTACAGCCTTTGGTTCAAACTGAGTAAATATAAAGTGACGCGCATGATAATAAAAGTATAAGAGCCAATAAAAACAATGACATAAAATTACCAAGTATCGTAAACTTAAAGAAACTAAAAAAACAATTGCAGATTTAAAATGTAAAAACTTAAAAAGTTTGAAGGAGGCGACCATACCAAAACCTCCAGATTGAGGACTGGTATTTAAAAGGGCTGTATCTCACACTGGTGAGAGTTAAAATGATTTGGGTATTTGATGCGTTAAGATGATAAATAAAACCATAGATAAAACGTCTCAGCAAAGTCTTAAGAGTATTAACTCTTGCACCAACAAACAAACTGCTTGTGCGGCACCACTGTGGCTGTTTTAATAAAAGTCTAAGTAATAGTAACTGAGAAATTGATAGCTAAAAACACTGAAGCTGATAGTTGAAGAAACGCTGAAGCTGATAGTTGAAAACGCTGAAGCTGATAGTTGAAAACGCTGAAGCTGGTAGCCAGCTTTAATATTAGCCAAATGGCAAATTAGCCTAAAAAACAAAAAAAAAACTCAAATTAAAAATAGCTAAACTTCAAAATAGCCTAAAAAACTGAAAAAAGCCTAGATTAGCCAAGACTGCTAGCATGTAGCTGAAATATTAGCTAAACTCCAAAACAGCCTAAAAAATTGTAGTAAATGCCAAAATAGTCACATTTTTAAAACTTTAAAACTGTAACTTTTTAACATAATTATGAGCTTATGGTCTGTTTTTTTTCTCTGTTTACTTCAGGTTCTGTCATGCTTTTTTCATCTGTGTGTCAAACATTGACATTACTTATTTCTCGTGGTTCTGAGGAATGAGCTGAAAAAAACTTCTCTTAAAGATTATGAAATTATTGCTGTAATGTTAGATTGTAAAATGATGCTGAAACATTGTGTCAGGAAGAGGTTGTGTGTTTTTCAGACACGTATCTGATGACAACACTCTGACATCTCTGCAGAGACATTCTTTCTTCAACCTGTCCAGGATCGTGCACATGTACGTACCTGCATTTCAGCCACGAACACACAACAGTAGATACAAGAAACGGCAAAATCATATTGAACTGTAGATTTATGAAATTACTCTAAAGTCTTAATTATGATGATGCTTTTTTTTAGCCAAAAAAAACTTGTGTTGTTTTCTAGTACATAATTTCTGCAGAGCGGCTGGAGTTCATTTGAAAGTCACTTCTGAGTTGTGGGTGGGGCAGTAGGCGCAGAAGTAAGCCTCTGCTGATATCCCATAATTCCTTTGTTTACATGCTTTCCCATCAGCAGACAAGAGAGATCTGGTTCAAATCACTATTTAAAGGGAAACCAAACCCTCAAATCAACTTTTTTTGTCAGTTGACCTCTATAAATGGGACTTTAAAAGTGCAGTCTTTACTATTTAAAATAAACTTGTTCAATTCCTGAAAATATACTCAAAACCCGCCTGTGTGCTGCCCCCTACGGGTTGAAACGAGGTATTACAGTTGAAATTTGTGATCGGTCAACTGGTGTGAGTCCCAGAAGTTTGACGTCGTCATGCTGTGCAGGTCCAGTATAAAAGCCCCGCCCATCTTTGAACTCTCCCATTTGTGACTCATAATTCAAAATAAAAGGTACATTTTCACAATGTAACTGCATTACTTGTCTTTTAAATAAAATTAAAAAGCCATTCTTCTAACGGCTTTTTCTTTTTCCTCTTCCACATCACTCATCTGTCACTTAATTAAATATGATAAAGAAAATGGCACAATACACTTCATTTTCAAAAAGTTCTCTGGTAAATTTGTACCAAAATTTAATTAGAAATATCAAATTTAAAATTAAAATGCATAAACAGAAATGCCTTTTCATTTTCACAATGTAACTGCATTATTTGTCTCTTAAATAAAATGAAAAAGCCATTCTCCAAACATTTGAACAGATGTTCAACACTAAAACAAACCAGGGGGAGGCAATTGTGTCACATTGTTTATTTATTCGTAAAAAAGGTTTTGTCCATCTCCACTCGGATAAGCTAATAAGTTTAAACACCCACTTGATTAAAATCTTGTTTTGGAATTTTATCAAATTCTCGTAGCATTTTTTCTTATTATGAAATATGAAAACATTTAGCTTAAAATAGCATTTTTCTCAAAATGTCTTTATTCACATTGTTTTGAATCAGCAGCAGATGAAAAACAATGTAGTTTAAAAACATTGTGTTTGCTACGTTGGGCAGACCACAACCTGTCCGTTCTTGTTGCACTTGTCCCGTAGTGTTAGCTTGGGGGAGAGAATGTAAACACATAGATCAGCTATGGGAAACAGTTGTTCCGTCCACAGCTTTAGAGGCTAATTTCTGATGAGCTCCTCTGCAGAAACAGGGCAAAGTTTTTTTTTGTTTTGACCAAAAACAACGTTTTCATTATAAACATTGGAAACATGAATGACTTTTGATTCAAGATGAATGAAGGATTTTTGTGTTTGAGTCAGACAGCTGACCAGCATCAAAGCTCTGTCTCACATCCATCAAGAGGCGTTTAAGGACCTTCCAAACCTAAAATACCTGTAAATATGATTTTCTTCAACTGCTATTTAATGAGGTAATACTCTGAGCTTTAGTAGCTAAACATGACTCATCATTTCCTTTCAGTGGGATCAGCAACACGGGTCTAAGATCGTTTCCAGCCCTGCAGCAGATCAGATCGAGTCAAGAGGATTTCATGCTGTATGTCTGGTCTGAGCTGACAGAACTGCTGATTTAGTAGAAAACTGAATCAAATCTATTTTCCTCCAGGGAAATAGTGGAGAACGCCTTCATTCATGTGATTCCTGCTAACTCCTTCAGTGGGATCAGTGAGCACGCTCTGACTGTGTGAGTTTGCTGGGGAAATTTAAAATTTCAATTTCAAAACTTTTCTTTAAGTTTCAAATCATTTTTTTGTTTTCAAATCTGAAAATTTCAGTTTCAAAACTTTTGGCCCCGTTTTGGCGCTTTGGGGTGGGGCTAACACGAAGGATGAATCGAAATTGATGAGGATGCCAACTTCAGGACGTTTTCTGCGCCTGTATTGAACTCGATAGGATGGCTCTTTGAACGTCTTAGAACGGTGTTTTTTTTGATGCACTGTTTGTACGTGATAAAACTCTGTTTTTTATACCCGTCTTGGCACAACTTCAGACTATGATAGTACAGACAATACAACCATTTTGTGGCCGTAATCATCACAGTTCTCAGGGTCAGTGAACGCACCGGCACAGAAGTTACCACCCTCATTGATGTTGATTGGTCCTTTGTGTTAGCCCCGCCC
>NW_023416923.1:160011-188602 GCF_002922805.2 Oryzias melastigma | reverse complement strand
CAGAACATTTGAAGCTGAAAACAATTAAGTTTACTTCTGAATAACAAAGAGTTTTGGACATTTTACATTTTGTTTTGGCTGAACACCAATATTTTTTTCAAAATGTTTTATTTGGGTTTCAAATATGTATGGGCTTTATTTGGCTCCATACAGGAGCTCTTCCTGATTTTCTCTATAGAGGGGGCCAAAAGTCACACAAAACTCTAAATGACACACAATTTCACAAGCATGCTGCTAGCTTAAGTCTACAACAAACCTTTAAGCTTTAACCTTGTGAAGTGGCGACCATCTTGAATTTAAAAAAACAAGTTTTAGTACCAGCTACTGACAGAAACACGACCTAGAGATTTTTATAAATCGTTTCCTAACTTCTCAGGCATCATTGGGAAGCTATTGGCAAAAGTCTTGCCATTATAAGTCGTAGATTTTGATCAGCTCATAAAAGTGGCGTACTCTTATTACAACTACATACTTCAATGGATTACTATGAAAAATGAATGTGTTGATCCCAGGCTGAAGCTGGAACAAATATTATAACATAGGATATGAATTTATAAAGAATGTGGGCGTGGTTAGCAAATGACTTCAGTTTCTAATGAAATTCAAAAACTTACTTTTGCCAATTTTCATGAAACTCACGTCAATCTATTTGTTGACTCTGGGAGAACATTACATAAAAAAGTTGCTATGGAGATAAAACCAATGGGAAAGCTGCCATTTTAAAGAAAAAGTGTTTTTTCATAAAAAAAAAATGAAGTCAAACAAATGTTTGATTGACAGATTTCAATTGGCCCACTTTAAAGTATTAGGGGTGTGGCCTTCAACAAACTCCCTCCTGATTGGGGAGAGTGGTTCCCGTAGAGAAGTTGACTCTACCAACTTCGACCAATCACTGCTTACTGACATCGTCTGGCTCCAATATGGCGACTTCTGTTCTGACTTCATTGTCATAAATCCAGCCAATGAACTATTAATGTTTAATTTTAGTTCACTGATGGGACAGTAACTAAACTATATTTAAATGCAGGTATTTTTTTTTTAAAACAAAGTTTAATTCAAGACATTTGAGTAACTCAACAATTAAATAATCAAAACTGTTTTCCACTTTGAAATTATTCAAATCCTGTTTCATTAATTTCTTAAACGTTAATGTAGTTTTTGATTTGTCACTTTAGTCTTCCACACTAAACCCTCTCAGTGAAGCAATGGCTGTAATACGTATAGCATGTGGGGATGCAGCAGTTTGGGATTTCCTCCGTATACCTGGAGAGTTTTAACAGTGACTGATTTCTTTTTCCCAGAATCCTCAGTGGTAACGGCATGAAGAAGATTGAGAGTTTGGCCTTTAACGGGAGCAGATTGGAGGAAGTGTACGATTCCTGAAGTTACTGTACAGCAACGATGATGAACAAGAACAAAATCAACAAATTAATACCAAATCTTGTTTGTAAACTTTTCACACATTAGTGATCAGAAGTCAGAACAAAAACAGTCACGCTCTGTGCTTGTGTTTCAGAGACCTGAGCAGGAACAAGGATTTGGGACATCTGGATGACTTTGCGTTTTCTGGTGTGATTGGAGGTCCGACTCACCTGTGAGTGTCTGACAAGAACGGATGTTTGGCTGAAACTGATCTGCAGCTTAAGTTCTTCAGACTTCATTAGGACAGCCCAGCTTTTTCACTCTCCGTTAGTGCAGGAGAATGAGCTGACAATCAGAGGATTGAATAGCTGCATGTTGTTGGAGATGCTTTTGAAAAAAGTAAGGAAGACATGAGATCCCTGATCCAGTCTCACAGTGAGAGGATCAGTCAGACAGCATTGATGCTTCCAGTTTCAAAATGATTCCTGACCCTGAAAGAGCATTTTTCCAACTGTTTGTGCTGTTCCTGCAGAGACCTCTCGGAGACCAGAGTCAGCTCCCTGCCCCCCCTCGGCATGGAGGCCCTTGAGAAGCTCCGAGCTGAAAGCGTCTGGGCTTTGGAGGTCATGCCCCCCTTCAGCGCCTTTCCTCACCTGCAGAGAGCCGAGCTGACCTTCCCGAGCCACTGCTGCGGACTGCAGACGCTCCAAAGGTGGAGAGGGTGAGCTCTCCACAAACCAAACACAGAACAGAAGCAGGTCTGCAGTGACTGAAAACAGCCATTACTGCCCTCATTACTCACTTTACAAAGACTCACCTCAATGAAAACTGTGTTATTGGTGTATTAAACATGCACTCAAAAAAATAGATGTTCAATTTACTTAAAGGAGCCATACCATGATCTTCTTAAGCCTTTCAGAGTGAACTATATCCATATATATGATCATATATGACCTTTGGAATACTAAAACACCAATTAATTTATGAAATATTAGTAGTTTTTTGTGAGTTTTTTCCTACCCACAAGTAAAACGACTCGATTCCTGAAGCTCCGCCTGGCGCTGTGTGCGGCTACAATCCATTGTTAGATTTACTAATGAAAAATTAAATTAATATGACTGGTTTAAGTTGAAAGTACTTAATGCGGATAAGGTAAATCAACCTTTGTAAGCATCCTTCAATTTACTCAAAACTTTGTGTTGTACAAAATAAAATTTTTTATTTCCACTTTAAACAATTGAGTTGTGTTGACTTGATTAAGTAAATCAAACATATTTTATGAGTGTAAGAATGACAATCTAGATTAAATAAATACAACTTGAATTCTGTACATAGTCTTAAAGATTTCAAGGCTTTACAGAAATCCACATTAAAAATTACGCCAAAAGATTACATCCATCCATCTTCCTGACTGCTTCTTCCCTTTCGGGGTCGCGGGGGTGCCGGAGCCTATCCCGGCTACTGAAGGGCGAAGGCGGGGTTCACCCTGGACAGGTCTCCAGCCTGTCGCAGGGCCTCAATCACACCCATCCACATCTCACATTCACACCTAGGGACAATTTAGAGTCACCAATGAACCTATGAAGCATGTTTTTGGACGGTGGGAGGAAGCCGGAGTCCCCGGTGAAAACCCACGCATGCACGGGGAGAACATGCAAACTCCACACAGAAAGGTCCCAGCCGGGAGTCGAACCGGGGCCTTCTCGCTGTGAGAGCGCTAACCACTGCACCACCGTGCAACACAGACAAATTTCAACTTCTGTGTCATAGAAATGACAGTTTTTTTTTTAAATGTTGTCAAAACAACTGCATAATTGAAGACTCCACAGAAGATCTGAGCGGGGTTTGAACAAATATCTACAATGGCCCTGATGTTCAAATTCAGTTCAATTCAGTTTTATTTCTATAGCCCAATATCACCATATATTCGTCTCAGTGGGCTTAACTGTACAAAGACATAAACTCAGTCATAAAATATGAACTGTTGCTGGTTGCTAAACTAAACGAACTAAATTAACCTGGCATTCCTACCCTTAGACCCTCTTTCTCTGAGAGGAAAAACTTCTAAAAAAAACAATTTGGGGAACAAATAAGAAACCTCAGGGATGTCCACGTGAAGGAGAGATCCTCCCCCAGGACGGACAGGAGATGTACTGGGACTGTTAAAGAAGAATCGGCTTATCTAACAAGCAGATGGGCTTCATCCAGATGGGCTGGAGGACAGCTGGGGATGCAAGACGTGCCAGAGCCATGGTCCACTGCCAGGAACAGACAAGCCACCTGGAATCTCTCCCACTCCGAGACACAAAACGTGCCGGTGACGAGGTCCACTGCCAGGAACAGGAGCACCGACAAGCCTCCTGGAAACTGAAGTCTCTCCCGCTCTCCTCGGAGGGGAGTGGGAGAGAAGAAACAACACATGAATCCCACTGCACCAACAGAGCTTATCGTAAAATAACTAATAAAGAATAGAGGAGAAGCTTCTAACTACTAGCAGCCTTTCATATTAAATTGTAGAGAATCTACACATTTTTTAGCATTTCAAGCAAATATTGTAGAAATATGTAAATTATAATTACAATTATTCCTCCAAACTTCATTATAGTGGGGAAGCATTATGTTAATTATTCTCTGATTACTAGCTAGCCTGGCAGAACGCCTGTCCAAAGAGGAATGTTTTAAGGCTAGTTTTGAAGGTAGAAACTGTGCTGGCCTCTCTGACATGAGCTGGGAGCTTATTCCATAGAACAGGGGCTTGATGGCTGAAGGTTCTACCTCCAACTGTACTTTTAGAAATTCTAGGAACTACAAGCAGTCCAGCATTTTGTGAACGAAGTGTTCTGACTGGTTGGTAAGGAACTATGAGATCTCTAATATAGGATGGGGCCACACCATTCAGGGCCTTATAGGTTAACAGGAGGATTTTGAACTTGACTCTAAATTGAACTAGGAGCCAGTGGAGAGAAGCTAACAAGTCACAACAACAAATCAATTTTGACCATCACTTCTACCAAAACTTACCTGGAATGAACTACCAACACTGGACATGCTTTGCACTCGTCAACATCACAACATTTCACTTTCATTTCTGGAAATGACTTTTGTTTTCTGGAACGTTTTATTTTTGTTGCTTCTTTTTTTAAAAAGAAATGTATTTGATTTCTAAAATGTAATATTATTTTTGTATTATTTGTTTTTTTCTGGAGTCACTCCTTCTCTGACTCTTGGACAGGATGGGGCAACCCTCATGGGGGGTCGACCTCTGATCGGAAGCAAACAGCTTTGATCAGATCAAACCACACAGCTTTAACTGTATATGAGAACTGGACTGAGTGAGTGCGACATCACTCAAACTGGTTTACTCCCAGCTCCAACAGTTCAGGCACCATTTTTTGTGATACTCAGACGTGTTGGAGCTGCTTTGATGTCTTTGATCTGGTGAAAAATTAAAAACTAAAAAATAAAATGAAATGAATTTTTTTTATTTAGTACAACACAAAGTTATAAGTAAACTGAATGATACTCCCAAAGGTTGATTTAACTTATTCATGTTAAATAATTTCAACTTAAACCAGTCATGTTAATTTAACTTTTCATTAGTAAATCTAACATAAGTATGTTGATTTCATTCAACTTAACATTTTTAATTAGCATTTAATTGTTGTGATTTCATTTAATTCACTTCAAACTGAACTGCTGCCATTTGGTTGGAGCTGGAAGTAAAGGAGTTTGAGTGATGTCACAGTCACTCAGTCCAGTTCTCATATACAGTAATGCTCTGCACACAAACAGAGCGATGGATGGCGTGGAGTCGTCTAGTTTAAGAGATGTTAGTTTGATTCCTGGCTACTTCAGTCCCATTCAGGGTTCCCCTTTAGCAACATAATGAACCCTTAGTTGGGTTAAGAGGCATCAACACTTTGCCATTTCTGGAGAGCATTTTTGTTCACCATTGTAGAAACAGCAACAAGCTGGTTCTGTTCTTTTCTGAATAGCTGCCTGCTTCAGCTCCTGGAGCCTGCAGAGCCTTTTGTCCAGGACGGAGCGCTGCAGATGGAGCTTTGTTCCTTTAGGGCAACAACCTTGAAGAATATCCTCAATCAAGTCCTTTCCTGTGTCTAAAAGAAGCCACTAAGATTTTTAAAGTTTCAATGCCATGTGCAAAAATGACTATTACTTTGTATTTGGTTTCTTCTTATTGTTATTTAAAGACTAGCTAGCAAACTCTGCTGTAGCGAACTCCATTGTAGCAAGCAAGCGAAGTTTGCTGTTGTAAGCTAGCAAGCTCCGCTGTAGCGAGCTCAAATGTAGCAAGTGAGTGAGCTCTGTTGTACCAAGCTAGCGAGCTCCTCTGTATCAAGCTAGCTAGCATTGTCCACTGGGCGGCTGGCTAGCGTAATTCCACTTTAAAACTATATGGGGCCCACCTGGCCTTACTGGCTGAGGAGGGGTTGTAAGCTAGCGGGAGAGAGTGTAGGTATCCTGGGATATCATTGTGGGATCACTTCAGCACCAACTGTCCCGCCCACAGCCCAGCTGCAGATTTCTGATGGGCTGAACTTCTTGTTGGGTTTCAGTGGAAGGAGCTAATGACCTTCATAAAAAGAGGCTGTTCTTCCTTCTGATCACAGATGATATCCCGATTGCTGAACTGTTGATGGATTTTCTTCTGCTGATGGTCTCCTCCCTTGTGGTTTGTGTTGAAGGCGCTCTCAGGAGGTGGTCTGCAGCCTGATCAGGGCTGCTTTAGGGATGCAGCAGGATTCGTCTGCAGGCTCCTCACAGAGGTCTCTCAGCGGTGGTTCAGAGTTCACACCACACAACAACAGTCAGAGCTGCTCAACCAGAGGAGCGTTTTCATCTGCAGAGCGTCTGCTCCAGGACTTTGACCTCTCCATGTGCGCGGACACTGACAGCAGACCCTCGTGCACACCGACGCCGGACGCGCTGAACCCCTGTGAGGACGTGATGAGCCGGGCCTTCCTCAGAGTTCTGGTCTGGGTAGTTAGTCTAGTTGCCATTTCAGCCAACTTGTTAGTGCTGCTGATCCTGCTGAGCTGCCAGCAGAAGCTGTCCGTCACACGGTTCCTCATGGGTCATCTGGCCTTCGCTGACGGCTGCATGGGGACGTACCTGCTGCTCATCGCGTCCGTGGACTTTTACACGCGCTCCCATTATCATCGCTACGCTGTCGCCTGGCAGACAGGAAGTGGCTGCAGTCTGGCGGGGGTGTTGTCCGTGTTTGCCAGTGAGTTATCAGTGTACACGCTAACGTCAATCAGCGTGCAGCGCTGGCACGCCATCTTTAACGCCATGAGGCCTCATAGGAAGATGAGGCTCCGGCACGCTGCAGCGCTAATGCTCATTGGCTGGCTGCTCTGCATCACAGCTGCCGTGCTGCCATTGGTCGGTGTGAACACCTACCAGAGAGTAAGCATCTGCCTCCCCATGGACACCAAGAGCACGGCCGCCCGAGCGTACCTGGTCTCCGTCCTGACTGCCAACCTGGTTGCCTTCATGGTGGTGTGCTTGTGTTACCTTCACATCTACTGCATGGTGCACAACTCTCTGCACGCCTCCAGCAGATCCGATAACAGCATGGCCAAACGCATGGCTGCTCTGATCTTCACCAACTTCCTCTGTCTGGCTCCCGTCTGCTTCTATGGCTTATCTGCAGCCTTCAACCATCCGCTGATGACCTTCACAGACTCCAAGGTTTGTCGGATTCTGTCCCTTCAACCAAACATGTCAGCTTTTAAAGCTAAGACTGCTTCCTGTTTGCCTCCTCAGGTGCTCCTGGTGCTTTTCTACCCCCTCAACTCCTGTGTGCACCCCTTTTTTTATGCCATCCTCACCAAGGCGTTCCACAGGGACACCCTGATGCTGCTGAGTCGCATGGGGCTATGTCAGCGGCAGGCACACCTGTATCGGAGCCGGCTCTTCAACGTCAGCCCCCACATTTACAGAGGGTCACCCCCACAGTAGGACAGCATCTGCTCCTCACATCCCACAGTTGGCGCTGCAGTCTGGCCCAATCACAACCGGCTCTGTCCACCTCGACTGAAGGCCTTCAAAAACTGTTCTGAGTCCTCAGAACTCAAGTAGTCTCCTTCAGTATAAAAAGAAAATCTTTAATGGCTGAGTCGCTCTGAAAGATGCATCGACCGTCTCATGAAAGCAAGAAGGAGCCAGCCACAGTGTAAAACCTTCTCCGTGGTGGACCATAACAGGCAGACATCCACAGAGGAAACCCGTGATGAGGCCGTGTGTGTACAATCGCCTTTCTCCGTCAACATGCTGTCCAAACACTTACGGGTTTCAGTTTAATAAATGATGACGTTTCATCACTTCACTTTAAATACTTTGTGTTATTAATTCTATTTCGGATGAATGAGCTCCTCTGACTGATGACCTATTCAATTCAACACGTTAAAGTGTGACGTGAAACACGAGAGGTCCCAAAGAGGTCATTGTCTCCATCAACCAGAAGAGAGGCCTTCATTAAATAATGTTGAAAAACATCCAGTGACGTTAACGTCCTCTTCTCATTATACCGGGCACATCAGCAGGGTGTTTCTGCCCGGTATTTGCAGCACCATGCATGAGCCCAGAAGCTGTGGACGTCAGATATGGTTTAATGATGGGGCTAAGCAGGCTGTTTAGTAGCCGCAGTCCCTGTTTAGTATCATGTAGAACAGGAGTGTTAAAATCAATCCCACAAGGGGCAAAATCCAAAACACAACTTAGGTCACGGGCAGGAGAAACATTTATTGAACACTCTAAAACTACATTTTTAAACCTGTAACTTTTAAACAAAATTATGAAATGCATATATAGCATTACCTGAGACATTAACTTTGACATGTGTGATATAGAAGAAAAGTTGCAAAAAGAAACTCTTCAGGTTGAACTTCATATAAGACAACAATTTCCGACTTTTAAACATCTTTGAACCTGAAATCTCTTATTGATGTGTCATTAAATGACTTCTGGACATGTTTGTTGTGTCAAAGTTTTTTAACTTTCCGGTTAATATTGATAGTTAATATTGTTGTATAAAATGTACCCAGTAAAACATTGTGATTAATAACAACACAAAAATGTGATTAATCACATTTTTTTTTTAATAGATTGACAGCAGTAAATAACAATAAATGTTCTGATTGTACAGTTTTGAATGTGATTTATATTGGGATTATTCACAGAAAATCAGTGGTCGCCAAATAAAGTAAACAAAATTATCGCAACTAATCGCAATAACTTCTTCCTCAGGTTTGCGATTAATTCGTTAATTTTTTTCAATCAATTCCTAAAAATAATTTATATCGTGATATACAATTTTTCCCATATTGCCCAGCACTACAGCCCACCAGATCTAATCCATATGAAAAACAGCTTCTCAGTAACTAATGGATTTGTTAGAACTAAAGTTCTCGTTGAAAACTTTGACCCTTCGTTTCCCCACATTCAACAATAACAAAGGAAACTCTTTAATAAATGTTTGTCCTGAAATGAGTTAATGGAGAACAACAACAAAACAGATTTCCCCACATTTGTGAAGCGGCACAAAGGAAGTTCCAAATGCTTCGCAGAAATGCAAAAGCTTCAGCAAAACGAAAAACAAAACAGAAACCTGAGAAAATCTGCTTCACATTTTCAGGTTTGAAGGAGCACAAAAGTCTAAACTGTTCTTCAGGTTTATGTTTCTGGAGTCCAGGAGAGCTGCAGAGAAAACCAGGCCGCTTTTTCATCTTTTCAGTTGCAGAGGCAGCTCAGGAGCTTCAGGAAGGCAAAGGGTTTGGGCAGCGTGGAACACCACATTCCATCAAAACACAAGGAACACAATGAGACTGCAGCATTCAAACACCTCGAAGTGATTCATCAAGGAGCCTGACCCGGTTTGCATGTGTGCGTCATGTGAACACTCAGGTCCTCATTAAAAGCAAAGCACTCGAAGAACACAAACGAGAAGAAGGATGTGGGGCCTCTTCACCCTCTGGAGCGTCTTTTGTCGAGTTTAATCCACTTTTCACTCTGAACATTCGAGCGGTTCCAAGAGAGAATAGTTTTCAAAGTTCAGGTTTGTGCATACATGTTGTCAAACAGAAAACAGGATTACATCAGATTATTTTATATTGTTTTTAGGGCCAGGAATTGATACAAAAAATTAACTAAATTGCAAACTTGGACAAAATTAATCACAATTAATTGCTATAATTTCTTGTTTAGTGAAAGTGTTTGCCAAGCACTAAATATCTACAAATAATCATATGAAAACTCAACATTTAGAACATTTATTTTTAATTAGTGTTGTCAATCGATTACAAAATAATTGGATTATTTGCACTTTGGTGTTGTGATTAATCACGATTAATCACAATGTTTTCCCAGGTAAAATGTATATGTACAATATGGCACCGGACCACCGATTGAATAGTCCTCTTTTTTGTGAAAAAGTGATGTAAACCACAAATATAACAAAAAAAAGTACTAAAAACGAATTGAATATTTATTTATTTTCTAGTTGACCATGGTTTAAGCGGGATAATGCCTGACAAAATATTTTAACGCACCCCGTGGAAGCCTGAACTGCAGAGTTAAACCGAAGGACTGTTTCTTTGATTTATTTTACAAACTCTTTTAAGGAAATAATTTTTAAAGTAACAATATGTCTTCTAAAACATTGTTTTTTTTCTTCTACTTCTGGAATAAGGTGTAGTGCTGTAGCGTGATCACCACCTAGTGTCCAAACTGAAACGTCCTCCAGGAGAAGCAGAACAATGTTTCCAATGTTAATGATCTGAACATTTTAGTTAGAACTTCTCCTTTAGAGAATCCATGTAACACTGGATGATATTAACAATCTCATTATTTCACTGATACATTTACAGTATGTGAACTGGATCAGATTAATATAAATGTATTCATAACATATAGTAGATTATTGATGTATTTCTAAACAAATGTGTTTAAATGTGTAAACTAAAAATTGACTTGAATTGAAGAATTGAAAGAATTGGAAAAAAATCAGAATCTAATCTTTTCTGTAAATCATAACCGATACCCAGCCCTATTAGTGCGTCTTTCAAACTTTAAGGATAAAAAAACAGCAAAACAAGCCCTTAGGGACAGCTTTAAGGTCAAAATAGGAAAGAAGAGGAGGAAAAAGTGGACTCACAGCAGAGGTTTGCCTGTTTTATTTACATTCATTTACTTGGAAATTCACAAGGCTAGGGTTAGGATACCGGTGCGGTTCATGTCTTTCTACTGATTTGTGGCCCTGAGGTTGGGGACCCCTGATTTGATGTCAATCAATTGGGGTCAAATTGGCCAGCACGTCAAAAAGCTGGAAACACCAAAAACGTACATTTTTGACGCGGAGGGTCCTTATCAATATGTGATCAGTTGGGAATTAAAATGTGTTGCAATATGTTACCAGCGCAAGATAACATCGGACTGTTAATAACAACAATATCAAATGATCTGGAGGGCCGGATCCGGCCCCCGGGCCTTGACTGTGATGTGTGTGCTGTAGGGTGATCCTCTATCTTCATCCTGGTTGATCTTCTCTGCAGCCTTCACTGTTCCTGAGATATCTGTGCAGCTCTGTCACTTTGGTTTGCATGGTTGCATGGAGAACACGGTGCTATGAGCATTTCTGATCACCTTTAATCTCTCAGTGGTCTTCAGATCAGCACAGATGATGCTAGTTATTCTGACTGGCAGTGATGACAAATACAACTCTGCCCTCTTGTGGTCTTTTGAGGAACTGCAACATATGAAGCCTCTTGGTTTGGGTGAAGTTCAGAAACAGGTGTTTGCTCCCACCCACCGGCAGGATAGGCTCAGATTTGAAGAGCAAACTTAAGGAGGTAGCGAGAACTGCCTCTTGCTGTTCCTCGTGTTCCGGGTCTGAGCTGGTATCCGTCTCAGAGCGCGTCTCTGGACTTCAAAGCGTCTCGCACCATGATGCTGTACACAGACCTGTACACCCTCAACACATCGAGGGCTGAGGGCCGAAGTTTGGGCTCCTCCCTCTTGCACTCATCGTGGACCTGAAAGAGGTGGAAGTGGACCAGATCTCCTCCTCGGACCCCTCCCATGATGAAGCGGGTCACGTCCGGAACTTTCCAGATGTCCGTCTTCTCGTCGTATCCAGGCATGAGGTCATCTGATAACGACTTGTTGCAGAAAGGCCAGAGCTGCTCCGGAGCCACAAAGTCTCCGGTGAGCTCCTGGTGTCCGAACTTCACCAGCAGGCCTCCGCCCACATCCACCTTGGGCAGCGCGTCCAGGTCGTTGACCACCAGCCGGAAGTCGCTGGTCAGCAGAAACTGAGAGAGCGTTTTCTCCAGGCTGTAGGAGTCACACACGACCCGCCGGCCCCCCAGGGCTGTTATGGAGGAAGTGCAGGATGGACACGTAGTCCAGAGCCAGCCTCAGACGGATCTGCCACGTGTCATGAAACTGATGCTGCTCCTGAGCGAAAACCCCCTCCAGGTTCAGCAGAGAGCAGTGAAGGTGGTACTCCGTCACAAAGCTGTGGTCCTCTGCACAAAGGCCCACCAGCTGCACCACTGCCGTATCCTGCAAGGCCTGGAGCATGCCCATTCCATGCAGGAAGTCCTCCAAGTAATCCTGGGAGGCCAGTCTGCACAGCGCCACCTTTTGGCCGCTCCACTCTGCTAGATACACCTGCAGAGAGACGAGTGTTTTCAGAGTGAAATGATTCAAAAAAGGAGCCGACCCACATGGTCTGCTCACAAATGCACCGCCTCAGAAACTAGCTAAAACAAGAAAACAATCGTATTAGTGAAGACTCCTCCACTCACTGGTTATGTCCAAATCCCTCCCTAATCCCTAACTACTAAAAAACATATCTAGTGCCCTGGATTTTAATGCAATTCCAACACATGATGACAAACATGATGATTTCCTCAAGTAAACACTTAATAAATAAGACCATTTTACAAAGACTTCATGAATCCACTGTGTTCCAAACATGACAACTTGGATGACTTATTGAATAAAATAAATAAAGATACATTTTTATATGAAAAATTGCTCAAACCCAATGCATTGTGGTTTATATCTGCCAATCGAGTGAGAATCCATGCACACTGGTTTTCACAGAGACTTCTGGGAAATCTACTAAGGCACTGGATTTTGGAATTGTAGATTCAGAGACCCCGAAAAAATGGCAAACGCCCAAAATAGTTGAGTAGTGAGGGAATTTGGACACAACCTTTGCCTTTTGAAATGTAAAATAAACATTTTCTTTTGAAAAAGATGATCTAAAAAGGAAACATAAAAAAAAAGTTCAAACTAGAATTTTTGAAACAAAAAAGAAGAAATTTGGAAATATGGAAAAAACTGGTATTGACTGTATAAGAGAAATGGACTGAGTGAGTGTGACATCACCCATAGAAAATGACTCACTTTAGGCTCCAACCAAATGAGGACAATCGACATTTCAGGATATGGACATCGCCATGTTGGAACCAGAAATTGTTAGTAAGCAGTGATTGGTCCCAGCCAGTCTGTCATTGTTTCTCTGATAACCACTTTGACCAATCAGGAGAGAGCTTGTTGTAAGGCCACACCCCTACCTCTGAAAGCAGGCTCAGGAGAATCTATCAAACGTTTTGAACGTTTAATACACGTGTCAAAGTCAAGGCCCGGGGGCCGGATCCGGCCCTCCGGATCATTTCATATTATTGTTATTAATGGCCCGATGTTATCTTGCGCTCATTTATAACTTGTTTGATTTTGACAAAATATATTTTTATGGAGAGTAAAATATTAAAAGTTATTTAAGGTTTAAGTTGATTTATTCTGGAATAATATTCCTGCCTTTTTATTATTCATTATGTTATAAAGTTACAGTTTTAAGGTTTTTAAATTTGGAATTATACTAGCTTTTTGGACTATTTGGGCATTTACTAAGATTTTTTAGGCTATTTTTCAGTTTAGCTAATATTTACACACTAGCTGTTTGACTAATTCCATTTTTTTAATCTATTTTGAAGATAAGCTATTTTTTCAGCTGCATTTTAACTTTTTTGGCTAACCTAAGTTTTTTTTTTGTTTTTTAGGCTAATTTAGCAAAACAAATCAAAAGATGATCAGAGAGGGACTTTAAACCTTTGACATGATTTCAGGGGAGTCTGTACCTTCAGCAGTTGAGGATCAACCCCTTTCATTTTGGGTTCAGGAACAGGAGGCAGGAGAACCACCATCAACCTGGAGAAATAAAGGAAATCATAACCAAACATTACCTTCACAAACAACATGCTGAAACAAACACACACTGTGAGGCAGAAAAACAAACGTTTTCCAAACACTCACTTCTCCTGCCAGGAAAGAGGTCTAGAGGAAGACCAAAGAGGAGGTTTATGGATGCAGTGAATGAAGACATGAAGGTGGCTGGTGTTAGAGTGGAGGATGCTGAAGACAGGCTTAGATGGAGGAAACTGATTCACTGTGGCGACCCCTGAAGGGAAAAGCCGAAAGGAAAAGAAGAAGAAGAAGTTCTAACTTTGAGGTGGGGACTTTGCGGCTCTCGTTGGATTTTAGTCTAGAGCAAACTGTATCGTATGAATCTTAGTAACGGCATAACAAAAAATCTACTTTCACCCCCCTTAATATTTGAATTGGCCTTGAATCACTTCGTACTGGTAAAATTGGGCCCCAGTGTGAAAAAGGTTAAGAACCTGTGGTTTAGAAGACGTAATAACTGATGCTATTTCTGCTTGGTCCACAGCAGTAAAGCAGTCTAATGTTACAGATGTTTCTATGGATGCCTAGTCAGCCTGGCTATAATACTAAAGAGAAATCTAAAGTTGAGTAGTAGTAGTAGTAGTAGTAGTAGTAGTAGTAGTAGTAGTAGTAGTAGTAGTAGCGGTGGTGGTGGTGGTAGTGGTAGTGGTAGTGGTAGTAGTAGTAGTAGTAGTAGTAGTAGTAGTTCTCGCTTTACGCAGGGATTTTTTTATAACTTAAGAGGCTACATTTCCAAGCATTCAGAGAGTGCTCTGAGCCGGAACGGCGCCATTTTCTTTCTAACTTACGAGTTATTTGTTTTAGGGCTGCCACGATTATTCGATTAGTCGCGACTACGTCAACGATTAAAATAGTCGACAACTATTTTGGTCGTCGAAGCGTCGTTTTTTGTTTGTTTTTCCTTGTTTTGATCTCAGAAATATGGTGCGCGCTGCCGGGTCTGCCATTCTCTTCACACATGTGCAGTGGTTGTACAGCCGGTTAGCAGTGATGTTACAGGGTAGGCTGGAGTATCAACAACAATACAACAACACGCTAACGGAACTCGAAAATATGGGGAAACATAAGAAAAATAAAAGAAGAAAATTGTCCAATGTACTTTCTTTAAGGCAGAACTTGTGTTCCATGAGATCACTATGGCGGTGCATGAAGATGAAGATGAGTGTGACTGAGTTTGATCACGTTGAACAGAGAGTTTCGTCTGAGCTAACATCGGCGCTAACACAGCTAGCTCTGCCGCGGCAGTTTTCCGGGTGTAAATGGATCCTGTTCGGCTGGCATTAATGCACTGTTTGGAGATAATCCATCAGATCTGCAGCAGATCTGTGTCTACAGTACCTCTCTGTCTGTATAATGAACGTTTCATAATCTGCGCTCTTCTAACCAAACGCCGCGAGGGCGGCGCGGGTTATGAGTTTACACTGGAAACGAACCGCTCGTCCAAGGCTTCATTCATATTCTGCGCCGCGATCATGATTTTGAAACGTTCACCGCGCAGACAGAGAGGCTGTGTGTCGGTATGGATCTGCCGCGGAGTTGTGGAGCGATGTGCGAGTCCCAAAAGTGAAGTAGCTCGCCTAAAAGTCCAGAGCTAGGTTGACAAGTGTGGCATAACATTAGCGGAATAAGCATACAATTAAATGTAGCTTAAAGTCACAAACCGACAACAAACAGCGTAGTAACCACAACATTAAAGAAGTAGCACAGATTTAAGGGCGGTCTACCAAACTAAAAAAATATGTAATTTGGGTCTGTGCATGTGCAGTGGATGTAGGTAGTAGTGATGGGACGAGCAACACTGGTGCGCCAGCACTGTGCCGAGTGCACAAGTGTGAAACCCCGTATCGGTGCGTGTATCGCTTTAACAAAAAAACACGTGACCGATACAGGAAGTGTATCGGTTGGATGTGCCGGCGCCAAATTGTGTTTATAAGGAACCGAACTGCATCAACATGTTGTGGGTTTGTTGTATGGAGAGTAAACTGTTTATTGTGCCTTTTAGAGTTTTGCATTGCTTCTACTCATGGACCGTTCTAGGAAATTTTCCAAAGTCTGGAATATTTTGATCTTTTGACGCCGAATAAGGTAAATCTTTTCCTCCTTTGGCCATTGTTTACTGTTAGTTCTTAATTCAGTGTCTCTACTCTTTTCTACTCAGAGGTTGGATTTTTCTTTCAGATAAATAAACTGTTTTTTTTTATTGTAGGTGAAGTGTCGGCTCTGCTCAACTGAATTGTCTTATATCAATAAGAGCACGTCATCAATGCTGAGGCATTAAAGAGCTCGGCATGGCAGAGAAGAGTCGGCAGACACTCCTGCTGCGAGTACCCCAGGTATGATGACATTCTCACAAACTTTGAATTTTCAAAAATACTTTATTACACACAAAAGGCTTTGTGTAACTTTGCAATATTATTTGTAAAATTACATTCCTTTAACAAGCTTTAAACAAAAATATTTCTTTTTGGCCTCCAGTTCCTAACAAGCAAGTGTTGGATGAGGCTGTGGTCAACATGATCATCAAAGATTCAGGGCGCTCATGCAGGTTGTTGCTCCCTCATATGTTCTACCAAGCAGGAAGGTATGTGTAATAAATGTATGGTTGAATTAATTCATGAGTACTGTGGATAAAAAGACAGACAGACATGCATGTATTCATAAGGTATTACAATATTTGTATGGTTATTTAAAGACCGTCAAGGACTTGGTGGACCAGAAATATGAGGAGGAAAAGGAGAAAACAAAAAAGGACCTCCAGAGTGCCATTGCTGTTACTTTAACAGCTGACATGTGGACCTCCATTAATATGGAGGCATATCTTGCTGTTACTTGCCACAATATGGATCAAGACAGCCATGACTTGCATACATCAGTCTTGGGAGTGCAGCATTTTCCACAGAAACACACTGAAGATAACTTGGCCATGGTTAAAAGGAGCCTTATGGAGGAGTGGGGCATAGCGAGCAAGGTCAGGCGTCTGGTCACTGATGCAGCAGCTAACATGATTTCATGTGCTCGCATACTGCAAATACGGCAAACTATTTGTATTGCCCATTCAATCAATTTACTTGTAAAAAAGTCATGTGACCCCATTACAACACTAACAGATATACGCAACAAAACACGGCAAATTGTGACATACTTTCGATCAAGCACCACGGCCAAAGAAAAGCTTGCTCAAATACAGCAACAGCTGGGAACACCATTGCATAAGTTAATAAACGAGGTGCCAACACGATGGAACAGCACCTACCACATGCTGGAGAGAATAACTGAGCAGAAGGAGGCAGTCTGGGTGTCTTTGGCCTCACTGAGAAATGATATTACTCCACTGACTCCTGAAGATTTGATGTAATTGAAGAGATGCTCAGGGTGCTCTCTCCGTTTGAACAAGCCACAAGAGAACTATCTGAGGAAAAAAGAGTCTCAGGGTCAAAGGTGATTCCTCTGATGAGAATGATCCACATTGAGCTTCAACATCAAGCCTCAACACTAACAAGACCAGCTGCTCAAGAACTGGCAGAAAACCTGAGAAGGAGACTAACTGAGTCCATCTGCAACATGGAATCACTCAGTGTGATGACACTGGCAACACTCTTGGACCCCAGGTTTAAAACAGTCGGCTTCTGTAGTCCATTAAAAGCAACAGAAGCTGTTAAGAGACTGAAGTCTGAGTGTGCTGCTGAAATGAGGAGCCATGAGCCTGACCCAGCGGAAGAACCAAGCTCTTCACATGGATCAGAACCCAGTTCAGGTAAGAAAAACACATTCTTTTGTCCGTTCATATGTAAATTTACGTGGTTTACTGTAGTATCACATGACATGATTCTTTTTCATCGACATGGAAGTTCAGGAGAATAGGATGAACAGCAATTCTACAGCGGATTCCATTGTTGAAGTACAACGCTACTTGGCCGAAGGAAACACACCCAGAACGCAAGACCCATTACAATACTGGAAGAACAACCGGAAAACATATCCACACCTATATCTACTAGCTCTCAAATATCTGTGCACGCCATCTTCATCAGTTCCCTGTGAACGTGTATTTTCGAAGGCTGGAGAACTGGTGTCTAAGAGGAGAAATCGCCTAGGAGCAAAGACACTTCAAAAACTTTTATTCCTCAATAAAAATGTATGAATTAATCCATTTTCAGTGTGTTATTTCATATGATTGAACACTTTGGTTAACAAAATTCCATACATAAGCTAAATATTATAATTCTCAATTTTATTACAGATACATTCGCTGTATTTTACATATTATTATATTATGATTTCAAGGCTGATGTTGGGTTTACAGCATGCAATTTCTTCCATCTTTTCATTTTATTTACCTGCAATGATTTTTTATCTACAGCAGAGGTCACTACTGAGTGACCAACACAGTGTCAATACAGTGTCAACACAGTTTGTGTAATGTGTCAATACACTCCTTGAGGTATTATTATCCCATCACTAGTAGGTAGTGAAAGAATGAAAGAACTGATGTACATTCTAACATCCCCGACTTTTCTCCATTTTTGAAAATATACATTTCCCCACTTTTTTAAAGATGTAATGTCTTAAAGCTCTTTGTGTATCTGGGCATCCTCAAGTTTTTTATGTATAGGGATATCTTCAGTTCAAAGTTGTCATTAGTGTTTTGCTTTAATAAATGGGCCTCAGTGAGCAAATATTTTGAGTGTGTTTATATCTGCTAAAAGCTTTTGAAATACTTTACACATTCATTCATTCTATCATTCATCTTCTAGACCGCTTCTTCCCTTTCGGGGTCGCGGGGGTGCCGGAGCCTATCCCGGCTACTGATGGGCGAAGGCGGGGTTCACCCTGGACAGGTTGCCAGTCTGTCGCATGGCTAATGAGGAACACTGGTCACCCTCTACATGGAGTGTTTGCCGCCCAAAGGAGCAACTTCAGCAACCGCCTGCGCTCTTTGCTATGCTCCACTGAAAGGCCCTACTTTACATATGTTTTATTAAATATACATATTAAAGCTTTAAAAAATACTTGCAGGCTTTTATTAAGTTTTCTGTTGTTGATTCAGATGACCTCATTTGATTTAAGTTTCGTCTTAATGCCAGAAACAAATTAAGGAGAAAAGCTGCATGATTCATTAAAGGCTTAATAAACTACTGTCTTTATTTTTAGTTAGCATATAGCTTAAACACTTCAAGTTTAAAGCCAATTATGGTTAAGATGTGTGTTTTACATCCAGTCGCAGGACGAACTGATTAGTCGACTAATCGAAAAAAACAATCGGAGATTAGTCGACGATTGAAATAATCGTTTGTGGCAGCCCTAATTTGTTTTAGGGAACGTGTTTCAGCGTTAAACCACGGTGCTACTCTGTTTTGTCTAACAAGCTTGAGTTTCAGAGGGGCAACAACATCAAGTGTTCCTCTGAGGGCTTGCATGGTATCATTGACAAACTGATCATTTTCGATGGGGCTTAAAGTGCTCTGAGAATATTTATTCGACATGTTACTAAACACTTGAGAAGTAACTTTTTGTTTAGCTCCTCCTAAATGCTGCTTCATCCTAAGATGTTTTGCGGTTTCTTGATCTTCTTCGGTGCGCAGCCACAATAAAAAGTCGGCAAAATCAGGGGGATTTAACTTTTTCTGTTTAAGTTGCAGCTCAGTTATCAAATTGTTGTCCTAGCACCCTCTGCAAAACTGCATCAACAGGCTTTTGTTCATGCCTCGCTCTGCTACTCCACCTCTTTTCGCTGCATGTCTTAATGCTACCTGAAGACGTTGCAAATAAGCAGATGGTTTTTCACCACCGTCTTGGAAGGTGTCCATAAATTTTGCATAAAGCTCTTCACCGTCCTGCACGGTGCCAAAAGCAGAGTCGATTTGCTGTAAATATACATCAGCTAATGTGTCAGGGCTTAGATGCTTCACCATGTCACATGCGGGAGTCAATTAGCTGTCACGGATCAGCCTGGTGCCTTGAAGGTCAGAGATTGCAGGATCCCGCAAAGCTAATGCAACACCAGACCGCCATGTGTCGTAATCCGTTTCATGAGTCGGTCGAGGCACTTTACCTGAGAAGGTTCTCGGTCTTTGGGCAGCATGCATGAAGTTCTCATCGCTCCTGACGACATGTTCCACAACATAACGCTGGACTTCAGGGGGGTTAAGGTCACTGGCAGCGATTGGTTTCCTTCCATTTTGCCTGTCACCACGGTTGGATTCAGAGGACCTCACTGGTGGTGAAGGAGAAACAGAGTCATCTGGCTGTGATGGGTTAAGAGGAACTTTTGTGTCTGCAGCTTCGTCTGGATGTTCAGTCTCAAGTTGAAGCTGAGAGATGGACTTTTGGATTTGGGACATCATTTCTTGCAGAACCACAGCATCATCTTTTCCTGATCGTCTTGAAATGTTCTTTAAGTCAGATAAATAAGTATCTGTCTTAAAACCACCCAGTGTTGATGTGTATCAATCAACTTTTATTTATAAAGCGCTTTTCATTTCCTTGAGGCAGCTCAAAGCACTGCAGATAAAAACAATAAGAACAGAAATGTAAAAATATAAAAGACATCAAGAAACAAGCAATATACATACATTAATCATACCAACACCCACTCGACATAAGCACTTTATCATCCTAACATCCACCCAAGAAACCCACCCTAGCCCCACCCCCCATCCCCCTGGCATGAGCCTCAACCCCTCATATGAAAACAATAAAACATGAAATAAAAAACTGAATAAACAAAATATGGCTTGACACCGCGGTAAAAGAAACAGTATTGTAGGGATCCATTCATATCCAGGGCTAGCAGCCCACATAGGATATCACCGCAGCGCCCACCCAGCCCGGAACGCAAAGGGCAACACCCCACAGCACATAGCCATGGGGGAGAACCCCGTCCGCCCCAGCCGGGTGAGCGCCGCGGCAATCCAAGCCCAGAAAAAGCTAGCTAAACACTGGAATAAACGGATCCCTAGAGGAAACACTGGTGTTAAAACATTACGAAGAAAATAAATAAAAAATAAGATAAAATAAAAAGTAAAAATCTTATAAAATTATTAAAAGGATTAATATAAAATGGTGAATAAGGAGTAAAAAATGACAATAAAAAATAAATAAATGGCATTTAAATATGATAAAAAATTGGTGTTAAGTAACAATGGAAATAATAGAATTATCTAAAAGCCAAGTTAAAAAGATGTGTTTTAAAAACGTCAACTGTCTCTGCGGTCCTGAGGTTCTCTGGAAGGCCATTCCACAAACGGGGACCGAAATGGTGAAATGAAGCCTCTCCGTAAGTCACGGTCCGTACCCTTGGTACAACCAAAAGGCCAGTGTCGGAGGACCTCGGTGTCCGCGAGGGTTCATACAATAAAAGAAAATTACTGAGATAAGAAGGCCCAAGACAATTAAGACGTTTGTAAATCATTAAGAGAATCTTAAAATTGATCCTGAATTGCACGGTTAGCCAATGCAATGACTTTAAAATTGGAGTGATGTGCTACCGCCCCCTGGTCCTCGTCAGAACTCTTGCCGCAGAGTTCTGAAGTAATTGTAAGTTGTGGATTTATTTCTTAGGTAAACCAGAGAGCAGGGCATTGCAGTAATCTAATCGACTGAAAATAAAAGCATGCATCAGCACCTCAGTGCTGGCAAGAGAGAGGATTGGGCGGACTCTGGCGATGTTTCTGCGGTGACAAAATCCTGTCTTAACAACATTTTTAATGTGTAGGATAAAATTCAGCTCAGAGTCAAAAATGACACCCAGGTATCTCACAGACTCAGAAGTTTTAAAATTCTGAAGTCTAGGTAAAATCCTCTCTCTCTTGTCTTCAGGACCGATAACTAAAACTTCAGTTTTGTCCTGGTTGAGTTGCAAGAAGTTCTCTGCCATCCAAGACTTAATGTCGGAAAGACAATTTAAAAGCACATTAATAGGCTCAGGGTCATCAGGAGACATGGCGATGTAAAGCTGAGTATCATCAGTATAACTGTGAAAGTCAACACCATGTCTCCTGGTGACATCCCCAAGAGGCAGCATGTATAGATTAAAAAGTAATGGACCTAAAATGGACCCTTGGGGGACCCCACAGCTTATTTTATGGATTCTTGAAGACCAATTATCCATGTTGACAAAAAATGTACGGTCTCTAAGATAGGACTAAAACCACTTAAGAATGGTACCTGAGAGGCCCACAAGACTCTGAAGTCGTTGGAGTAAAATTAGGTGATCTACTGTATCAAATGCAGCAATAAGGTCGAGTAGCACCAACACAGTAAGCTTCTGTGAGTCAAAATTGATTCTAAGATCAGGTAAATTTTTTAAAAGGGCTGTCTTAGTACTATGGTTTGTCCTAAAACCAGACCGAATTTTTTCTAAAATATTTTTCTCATTCAAAAAGTCATGTAGTTGAGTAAAAACTATTTCTTCAATAATTTTGCCTAAAAACGGTAGGTTGGATACAGGTCTGTAATTATCTAAAACCTTTGGATCTAAACTGCTCTGCTTCAGAAGGGGCCTCACCACCGCTGTTTTAAAGGCAGAGGGGAAGACACCCGACTGAAGAGAGCAGTTAACAATCCTTAAAAGCTCCGACTCAAAGAATCCATAGGATGTTTTTAAAAGGGACGTGGGAATTGGATCTAAAAGGCGGTTGTTGGATTAGCTTTGAAAAAGACTCGTCCAAGCATTTTTGCATCAACCAGGACAAAACTCTCCAGTGTTTCCTCAGGTAAGAACAATGCTGGTGGTCGATTGGGGAGATCACATAAAATGTTGGATCTTACAGCACTAATTTTTTCTCCGAAGTGGTCTGCAAAGTTTTCACATGCCACCTGTGAAGGTGGCATGACACACTTGTTGAAGTCCCCATTATTTAAAGAATCAATTGCTTTAAAAAGGAATTTGGGATTGTTTTTGTTATCTGTGATGAGCCTTGAGAAATACAACATCCTTGCATGCCTGATGGAAGAATTATATAATTTTAATTGTTCTTTGAAGAAATCATAATCTTCTTGTAATTTGGTTTTTCTGAATTTCCTCTCTGCTCTCCTGCAAATTCTTTTTAGATCTCTGATTACCTCGTTTCTCCAGGGTGTTTCAAGATTTGGTTTAACAGTTTTTGTTTTAAGAGGAGCTATAGTGTCAATAGCAGACCTCAGTCTGTTGTTAAAATCATCTACAATAAAATCACATGATGCAGGTGAAATTGGGGCTGGGGTTTGTTTAAGAGTATCAATAAAACTTGCAGCCACTTTGGAGGTCATATACGGCTTCTGCACAGTTCTCACCGGAGCCTCTAGCTGGAAAAAAGTAGTTAAGTTAAAATATACACAGTAATGGTCAGAGATTGTTGTATCCACAACAGAGGACACCTCTGCAGACAGGCCATAAGAAATCACCAGATCCAGAGTGTGTCCTCTGTTGTGAGTAGGCTGTTTGACGTGCTGCTCAAAACCCAAGGTGCTCAAAACATTTAAAAACTCACAGGAATAATAATCACTCCTACTGTCAATGTGTAGGTTATTAAAATATTTCTGTGCCTTAAAAGGACTATTGACAGAAATTCTGAAAATTCTTTCATGAAATTGGTAGGAGGAATTCATGGTCTGTAGACTGTGATTGATAAAACAGGTGGGCAGCTAAACAGGAAGGCATGATGTTCAAATGAAGAGTAATCAGTCAATGTAATAACTTCCGTTTTTAAGGTTTGCAGTACAAATGATGCCGTTCCACCACCTCTCTTACCTTCCCTAACAGAAAATAAAAACTTAAAATTAGACGGAGAGGCCTCGGTAAGAACAACTGGTGCGTTGGCGCCAAGCCAGGTTTCAGTTAAAAATAGACAGTTCCAATCATTGTCTAAAATCAGATCATTAAGGATAAAAGACTTATTAGAAAGTGATCTGACATTGAAGATAGCCATTTTCAGTGTTATGGGAGAGTTCATTGATGGATGTGAAGATGGTTGAATGGGTGAATTTTGAATACATACTGTTTGGAGGTTTTTGCAATTTCTGTGAGATGGAAAATGTCTTAGACGATTCAATATGACACACTGTATGGGGAAGGTGACAGAAGATGATGAGAGTTCAGGAGATGTTTGATGGGAGGATCTGGGTGGGGAGGCAGGTTTCTGAGGTGGTCTAGTAGGGGTATGCACTGGGGGGGTGTTTAATGTTGGCTGTCAGTCATTATGAAAGCAGTTCACTGTGTGCCGAATGTTACTTTTCAGAATACTGTTTCCAAGTGGACTGGGGTGAAGGCCGTCATGATTATAAAAAGAAGGGCGATTCCAAAAAAGATTAAAATTGTCAATAAAACCAAACCTGAGCTTGCGGGAGGTGTACAGCAGCCAGGTGTGGAGGGAGAGAATCCTGCTGAATCTTGTAGATCCACGGGTGAGTGTGGGGATAGGTCCAGAAATAAAAACTGCTTTCCCTGTGTCCAATAAAAAAGAAAACAAGTCAATAAAATTCTTTTTGTCACCTCTGACTGCTGGAGTGTAGTATCGTTCGTTCCAACATGAAGAATGATCTTGGTGATGGTGGATGGAAGGGAAAGCAGGAGGTCTGGGAGTCTTTAAAGGATGTCTGTCACTGTGGCTCCTGGAAAACATCTAGTGACGGCGTTGAAGAAGGGTATATTCCTGATAAGGGAGTCCCCGATGATCAGGGTGGATAGGGTGAAGAGTGGTTGGGGTGGGGTGCGATGAGACCCAGCAGGTGTAGTGGCCTCCCCCTTCTGCTCAGCTCCTGCAGTTCCAGGGGTAGAGGAGTGATGGTTGTTTGAGGCTGGCAGCCCGCCCGGTTACAGCCTCCCGGTGGAGTGTGATTCTCCGGTTTTGGGGGGCGACGTCGCCGCACGGGTATTGCTCTTCACCTCTTACTTTGGAAGTGCAGCCTCGGCCATCTCGGGGTCCACGGGGTCGCTTAGGGTGGCTGAACAACGACTTTGGCGGTGACGAAGTGCCGGGAGATGCTTCGTGATGGATATCACCCCCAGCAGCGACACCGGCTGTAACCACGTCGTCGTTCCCCAGGACTGAGAACCTGTTGGAGAGGGCGAGCGGGAGGGGTGAGGATGATGCAGTGGTCCTAGTCTGGGCTTTATTTGCGCCCCGAACAATCACCTCAGCCCAGGACGGATGATCTCTTGGTGTAGAGCAGTGTTACTCATTCCAGGTAGTCGAGAGCCGCCACCCTGCCTGTTCTCCAGCTCTTTGTGTACTGCTTGCTGCTGATTACCTGGACCAGGTGTGTTCATTCAATCAGAATGTGGAGACATCTGACTGAACGAATCAGAAGCTGGCAGGACTTGGAGATCTGGAAAGCAGGCAGGGTGGCGGCTCTCGAGGACCTGGAGTGAGGAACACTGGTGTAGAGCAAGAGGACGGCCGTGCACAGTCTGTCGGATCCCAAGGGAGAGTGTCGTGAGCAGTGGTAAGCTCCGTGATAATTCGGGACTGCTTTGAGGGCTAATTCATACGCACTGGCAAGAAGCGTCTCATTTTGAGTGAGTTCTGCAGCAAGTTTAGTGATTCTTTCCTTGAGCAAAGCAACTGTCTTGTTTGTCTGATCGCTGCAGTTAGAGCAGGCCATCTTTCAACCACAGCGTCGAGGAATGGAGAGGGTTACAACGGGCTCCGCTGAACGCCGGGCTGATGCAGCTGAACGGCGCGCAGACCTCCGCTGAATGCAGGGCCAAGGCAGGTGACACGCCGCGCCGATCTCCGCTGAACGCCGGGCTGAGGCAGGTGAAATGCCACACCGATCTCCGCTGGATGCCGGCCCAGGCAGGTGAAACGCCGCGCCGAGGCAGGTGAAACGCCGCGCCGAGGCAGGTGAAGCGCCGCGCCGAGGCAGTTGAAACGCCGCGCCGAGGCAGGTGAAACGCCGCACCGAGGCAGGTGAATGGCGGGTGACGCAGTAACGGCTATGGGTGGNAGGGTTACAACGGGCTCCGCTGAACGCCGGGCTGATGCAGCTGAATGGCGCGCAGACCTCTGCTGAATGCAGGGCCGAGGCAGGTGAAACGCCGCGCCGATCTCCGCTGAACGCCGGGCTGAGGCAGGTGAAATGCCGCGCCGATCTCCGCTGAATGCCGGCCCATGCAGCTGAACGCCGGGCCGAGGCAGGTGACACGCCGCGCCGATCTCCGCTGAACGCCGGGCTGAGGCAGGTGAAACGCCGCGCCGAGGCAGGTGAATGGCGGGTGATGCAGTAACGGCTATGGGTGGACCAATATCTGTGATAAGCTCTGAACACAAAATTTGTTTCCTGTATCAGAAACTAATGTGTATGGGAGAATGGGATTTAAGGCTTGTAATGCAGAACCTGACTCAAATTCTACAACAAGCATGTTATGAAACTCAGAACAATCAATGACAATATCACCATTGATCACGATCCACCTACTTGCGTATTTTCGGTGGAAGCTGGGCCAGCCCATATATACAAAGTCACGTGGTCTGCTGGACCGGGTGATTGGTCCACGTCTACCAAAACAATCAGATGGAGGGAATGATGACGTGTTTTACACCTGCAGGAACTTGTCAATTTCTGCCACCGGAAGTACAAAACTCAGGTGTTTGTTCCCGTTGCCATGGTGAATCGTGCTGTCTTTGCTCCATTGATCAGGGCTTTAAATGGATTTAACGGTTCTGGTTCCAACAACTTCAAGTTGATTGAATCAAACTTTTTCAGCTGTTCTGAATCAGAGAACTTCATGTTCACGAATTTAGAGTCCAGTGACTCTAAGTTCAGGTTTCAACTCTAGATCTGTTGAACCTGCTTCTTGAAACGGGCCCCAGATCAATGGAGCAAAGACACCGTGGCAACGGGAACAAACACCTGAGTTTCGTTCTTCCGGCGACGGGAATTGATCAATTCCTTCAAGTATATGCCGACTACAAGCACAATTTCTGCAAGAAAAGCAACACAGCTGCAGCGGTAAAACAGAGAGAAAATATCTGCAGAGTTATTGAATCATTTGAATCATTTCAAATAATGAATAAATAATAATATCAGGAAGGTTCATTTGTCACTTGTTAAGTTAGGAATGGTTCTTGATCTGTTAATATTTTAACCAGTAATCTCTGTAATCGCATGAATGACCGTTTTCCTTAACCCCCCACACCCACCACACACACACACAGATGTCACTGCACACAAAAAAGAAACATTGTAGCTGCCTGGAATATGTTAAAATAAGCATGTTTTTAATGCTAACTCTAAAGACTTACACATTTTTTATTGGAAAGTTTTTGTTCTTGTTGTTTTCTAGCATGAAAATACTTTCCGTAACTGGAATTCGTACTCAGGCTCAGCAGGGGGAAGCAGCGTTGCTGACAACAGAGATAACATTTGTCACATGTACAGCACGGTAAATGAGTTGACATGCCTTCCTGGTGTTTGGAATTTAATAACTTCCATTGTTAAGGGTTTAAACTAGAGTAGGAAAACTCTGTATTATTAATAGCTTGTCCCTGGAAAAACTCACTATTTATAATATCGCTCAAATAAAAATGAATCGGAGAAACTGCAGTCAGTCGACTCGTGTCCTCAAAATCTTCTCCCGACATAAATAACATTCCCTCTGGATTAATCAGCCTCCTCTCTACATGATCCTCTATGAATGAACATGTCGTTTTGGTTTCTACGTGGTGGAAATGCGACGTCTCTAATGTAAATGTTCTCTAAATGTTAATGAGGAACTCATATTTAAACTTCCTTCACTTTAAAAAGGGGCGGAGACTGCAGAGAACTCCAAGTTTTCTGAAGAAAACCTGCTCCAGACCAGGTTTCGTTCACTGACTCAGTTGCCATAGTGATTGATTCTGAGTTCACCCACTTTTACAGGTTTAAGTTATCTCTCTTTCTGAAACCGAAAACTCAGAGTTTTGCTGAATTTCAAGTTTAAACGTGCTTCTTGAAACGGACCCCGGGACCTGATCTTCTGTTTTGATCCTGCTTATTCTCAGATTTCCTGTCGCCTGCCCTGACCCTCGCATGGACTGACAACTCTTGGATGATCCCATGATCCCATGATCCCATGCTCGTGTATGACCTCCACCTGTCTGACTCTGATTTAGCTTTGTGGACTTTTAGTTCTGAACTAATAAACCTGCTGCAAGTGGAACCAGATGTCTGCCTGTTTGTGACAATTTCTGTCATTTTTGAACTCAGCATTTGAAGATTATTTGAAGAAATAATAGAAATAAAAAATACAGAATAAAAAAAACACTTTGAAAGATAAATTCATATCTTCAAAGAAAAAGTGTAACAATCATTTCATTACAATCAAAATCCAGCTGTTTTAGCATTAAAATGACCAAAGCAAATTTTAGTTTTCTTTTTTGTCCTGTCCTTACTGTTGATCAAACACAAAAAAATGATTAAACCCATTTCCAACTAGACAGAGAAAGGGAATGCTAACCTATCATTCCCTGTGCTGACAGAACCGGCAGCAGGCCCAATGTGCCTGCAACATAACATGTTGAGATAACAGACTCTACTGTCATTTAGATCCAGATTTTGATACAAAGCAGCTGCTTTGATCACTACAACATTTGCATAACTTTGTATGGAGGTATTGATTCAAGCTTCTGGAAGTATCCGGAAGCTTCTAGAAATTTGTTTCTAGAAGGTTCCGGATACTTCCAGAAGCTTGTACCTGCTGGAAGCTTTGATTTGGAAGTTTCCACAGCAAATTTAAAAGAGTAGATTTTGGAGTGTTTATGAAATGTTGGCAATTCAAGAGTTAATTTAACTCTGAAGAGTTGCATCACATATATTTAACACTTAACTGAAAAAGAGTAGTGTTAAAAAGGATTGTCAAATCAAAGTGCTTCCAAATCTGTAAGTGTCATTTTGAGGATTCGAACTCTGAACTCGTCACTCTAGACTCCCACATTTGGTGTAACACCTGAAGTGTACATCTTACCACTCTCTGCTGCACTGCACAGAC
>NW_023416923.1:156171-159877 GCF_002922805.2 Oryzias melastigma | reverse complement strand
TGTAAGTGTCATTTTGAGAATGTGAACTCTGAACTCGTCACTCTAGACTCCCACATTTGGTGTAACACCTGAAGTGTACATCTTACCGCTCTCTGCTGCACTGCACAGACCGCAGACAACGTCGGAAGCCGTGGTTTTAAGATTGACCTCGTTGGTAGATAAATTATATGATTCTTGTTACTGAATTAATAGATTTCCCTCTCTCTGCATCAGAATTTATGTCAGTATTGAACCCGAGTACACGCCAGCCACGCTAATTACCGATAGCGTCAGGAGGCGTCGAATTAGCATAAATTGCACTTGAAGTAACAAATAACTGCGGCCACAATAAGCGGCCGAAGCACAATTTCAGTTAAACTAATTAATAATCTAGTCAAGTTTTTCTACATTTTGGACTGAACTTGCTCAGAACTCTGAGCTTCTGTTCTGCTGGTTCTATTGCTCTCCTCAGGGAGGAGCTCATTGGGTCATACTGGGTCAGCAGCATGTTAGAACGCTGCAGCGCCTCCGGCTGGCTGAGCCGTCTCTTTTTAAATAAAGCTTTTATCAGAACAAATCTGTTTTTGTTCAGTTTGACTTCATTTGAACTGGGTCCATATCCACTAAAAAGAGTTCAAACTTCCTCACTGAGCCATGACCCAGTCCGTCAGAACTTCTACAGAACCCACATGAAGCTGAACCTGCACTGCTTCTAAAGCTTTAACCTTCAGTCACTGAAACAGCTTCAGTGGTCCACAGCTTTGATTTTGAAAGTGTGTGNAACAGCAGAAGATAAAGAGTTTGAAAACATGTCCAAAGCTGGGCCGGATCTGAATTCTTCCCCCACCAATCCGATTGTAGGGGTATTTGGGCTGTAGTGGTGTCCAAACTTGTTTTTTAGGGGTAGCTGTAGTGACTTTAGACTGTGTATCCCTCGTCCAGTAGGGTGTTCTGTGTTGTGCTGTCCCACGGAGGAAAATGCATTTCTTCATGTGGGTGTGCTCTAAGCACAGAAAGTTTACCTTTAAATGTAAATCAGGAGTTTTTGTTATAGGACGACCTTTTTTAAAGTCATAAAACTGATGTTTTTATGTATTTTCTGAGCGCTGGCAGCCATGTGCTAACGCAGATGAGCGACGAATATTGATGACGTCATTGAGTGTAGTAACATCTGAATTGGAAGACACGTTTAGCGCTTCGTTTGGAGGGCTAAACGTGGGGGTAGGGAGAAGCTGGAGGGGTAGAGGAAGAATTGGGATTTGGCCTAAAAAGAGAAATGTTTCAATACTGAAGAACTCAACCAAACTGCAGCTGATGGAGCTGAAGGAGGTCGTCGTATTTCACATATCTGCTGTCTTTACATGGGATTTTCTTCAGAAAAGAAGAAGGAGTAGTTTTCCTCTTCTTTAGCTTAATTATTTATTTTTAGGAATTAGATTTTTTTTTTATTCTAAGCAATAAATCAGACGTTCAAACTCTTCCTCAGTACTCAAGTACTTTTGTTCAGCAGGTAGTTTTCTCCACTGACTTGAAGCTTCATGTGGATGACTTCTTCTTTTCTCCTCTTTCCAGTCAGAAAAAGTCTTTCTTTGGCTCCATGCAGTCTGATCAGCTCTGATTTGGGCTTCAGTTGATGTTTGTGATCATGAACTCTGGATTCTTCTTAGAAGGAGACGTTCTTCCTCTTTAGCAGAGAGCAGAGCGTTGATCTGATCTGTTGGAACTGACTCCATCCTGAAGCTTCACTGCTGAGTTGCTGTCAGAAAGCTGTCCAGCAGGGGGCAGCACTCCTTCATTCCTGCATCTTCTGCCGAATCTGCAGCCATTCAAACACAACCTGTTACTGAGGAACATTCTCACATCTGTAGACATTATTGTTGAACAAAGTTCTGATTCTGAGACAGTAGATCAGAGTTCTGTCCTAGAAACCAGATTTAAACTCAGTTTGTGGTTTCAGAACTCTTAAACTCACTATTTCCATGGTAACAAACTGTTTTTTGCTTTTTTTACCTGTTGATTTTTCACAAGTTTTCACACTCACTGTTTCAATTCTCTGTTCCCATAGTTCATGTTGAAGCAGCTAAACAGAGGAAGTCTCTGAGGATGTGGTGGTGACGGTTGCTGCCATGTTGTGTTGTTGTTGGTCCTTAGCAGTCAGAGAAACACACAACATTTACAGACACACACTCATGTATGCACACAATGTGAAAGGAGGTTTGATCAACCAGATAGCAGATGTGTGACATGGTGAGAGTTCAGCTGCAGTTTGATGAAGAACTTAAGTATTTACTTTACCTGTGATTTTATTCTTTCTTCTGTTATTTTTCTACCTTCTGTTTTTCACAAGTTTTCAAACTTTGTTAATAAAAAAGAACACACAGTCATGACAGTTCCTGTATAGCAGAGACTCTCTCAGGGTCTGATTACAGGGAGGAGCTAACAAACACATCCATACATCCAGGGGGCGGAGCTCTGTTCAGGTGTCCTTGTGGACTGCACTTCTGCTTCAGCTTGACTATGGACTTCATCATCACTCGTCCCTCAGCTTTATCTGAATGAACTCTTAGATTCGTAGTTGTAGAAGCTAATTTTTCTTTAACTGTTCTGGTATCGCCTGTCCGTCCTGGGATGGGATCTCTCCCTCATGTGGGAATCCCTAAGGTTTCTTCTTTTTTCCTGACTCAGGTTTTTTTAGGAGTTTTTCCTTACCGGGAGGGAGGGTCTAAGGGCAGGGATAACCAGTTTATGTAGTCTGTTTAGTTTTTAACAATTGTTTATATTTTGAAGCCCAATGAGGCAAATCTCTTTGTGATTTTGGGCTATATAAATAAAATTGAATTGAATTGAATTGAATTGAATTGAATTGAATTGAATCCTTGAACCAGGAAACGAGGAAGTTTAGTGTTTTTCTCCATGTTGGAGCAGGGGCCCGTTTCAAGAAGCAGGTTCAACAAATTTAGAGTTCGAACCTGAACTTAGAGTCACTGGACTCAAAATTCTCAAACTCAGGGTTTTCGGTTCCAGAATAGCTGAAAATGTTTGAATCAATCAACTTGAAGTTGTCAGAACCAGAATCAGGTGTGAGCGTCGCGACCATAAAAAGCCCTGATCAATGGAGCAAAGACAGCATGATTCACCATGGCAACGGGGACAAACAGCTGAGTTACGTACTTCCGGCGACGGAAATTGATAAGTTCCTTCAAGCATATGCGACTATAGAGAACATTTACTGCAAGAAAAGCAACACAGCTGCAGCGGTAGAACAGAGAGAAAATATCTGCAGTTATTTGAATGATTCCAAATAATGAATAAATAATGTCAGGAAGGTTATTTTGTCTCTTGTTGAGTAAGGAGTGGTTTTTGATCTGTTACCAATCTAATAAGTAATCTCCGTGATCCCCCCCCCCGTCAACACACACACACACAGATATCACTGCACGCTAAAAAGAAACTGTAGCTGCCTGGCATATGTTAAAAAAGTATTTATTTAATTTTAGTTCTCAAGACTTAGAAAAAAATTTCGCCGAATTTTTTTAACCATATAAATAACTTTCCGTAGCCGGGAGTCGAACTCGCTACCTATGTAGTGGGAGGCAGCGTTGCTGTCAATTGAGCTAATATCTGACGCAAGTCCTGAATGGTGGATAAGTTCACATCCTTCTCCGGTGTTTGACATTCCTTAATTCCTATTGTTAAGGGTTTAAAATAAGGAAAAGAAAACTGTATT
>NW_023416923.1:146831-153601 GCF_002922805.2 Oryzias melastigma | reverse complement strand
AACACATCAGTGAATGCTCAGAACATTTCAGAGAAATAACTTAAAATCATGCTCTTGTGTTTCTCATGAAACATGAAGCTGTTAGATCCACTGGAGAGGTGTGTTTACAGCCACTGGCTGATAGCAAGGCCTCCTCTGAGGTCAAAAGGGCAATCCAGTCTCACTTCTGCTCCGGTCAGAAGAAGAGCTCAGATTGAGGTTCAGTTCAGAGAAGAATGGGAGGAACGGGGAAGAAGAGAGAAACTTCTTCCAGTCTTATTTGTCTTGTATTTATTTTATTTCAAATTATCCCAAATAATTAAGCTAGTGACATGACCAACGTTTTTATTTACTTAATCTTTTCGGTTACTGTTGTGCCTTTCCTTTGAACTATTTTGAAGCGTCAGAATTTTTTCTTAATATTTTTGGAACTGATCTGACGATCCATATTGAGACTAAACGCCAGCAAATTTTAAATCCAGTACACTTGACTGACGACAGTCTGCAATTTTTGGCTGTACAAACCCAGCTGGACACCAGAACTTTAGCCACATTCAGTCCTAAATTCCAGATTAGATTTCAACCGTTCTCCAACACCTTGCGCCAAATCTGCTGCTACTTTCGTCCATCTCGTCGACCTCAGGAGAACCATCTTTGTCTGGTGAGCTCTGTCTGAAATCCAGTCCAAGTCCAGCTTGGAGTCACTCTGGTGAGGAGACCCTCTCAGCCAAACTGTTGTGGTTTGATGTGGTCATAACAGCCAGTTTGATTTATCCAGACTAGTGACTTGAACAGTTTAATGTCATTGTTTTCTCTAGATTACAGTTTTTCTCTTAAACTGTTCTGAGGTATTACTTTGCTCATCTGTCAACTCTCTTCTTCATACACAGTAGGGCTGCCTCGATTAGTTGACTAATCCTTGGCTAATCGACAACTGAAATTGTTGACAACTAATTTAATAGTTGATCAGTCTTTACAATTTTTGGAGTCAGAGTGTAGTAAAGTTGAACAATGCTGTGAGCTTTCTGCACCGAAAAATTATTTTTTTTTAATATTTGAGTCACTGAGACCAAAACTTTCTATTTTCAAATGCTAACCTCATTTGATTTAATCTTGTTTTACTACCAGAAACTAGTGAAAGACAGAGGCTGCACGATTACTTAAAAGTTTAATAAATGATCGTCTTGATTGTATTTATTTTTTGTTCGTTTAAAGTTAATGATGGGTAAGATGTGTGTTTTACATCCACTTAGCACATGACCCAATTAGTCAACTAATCGAAAAGAATAATCTGTGATTAGTCGACAATTAAAACAATTGTTTGTTGCAGCACTAATACACAGACACAGAATAATGAATTTACTTGTTCGTTTGGATATATTTTTATGCTTATCTCTTAATAAAAATAAAAAAGGCAGCATTTGTTCCTTTTGTTCATTCTTTGTGATTGGGTCCCTAAAGAAGAGAATTTACTTCCTAAACTGCTGTGATTTATATTTAATATTACTCTTTCAATCAATTGTAAGATAGAATTGATACATTTTTATTATTGAGTAATTCTTCCTTCCATTTAGGAAGGTGGTGCCCCTTACAAGACAAAGTCAAGTTCTTCATCAAATTTGGTTCCTTATTTACATTCTATATTTTCAATCATCTCAGTGCTGAGATCTCCTTCTTTCTGAACTTCTGACTCATTACGATGGCCTAAAGCTGTGAGCTCATCTCTGATGTCTTTCACAAAGATAATTTCTTCATGATCTGCTTTTAGTTCAGGAAATCTCATATTTTTCTTATACTCAGCCTCTTTCTGTTTGGAGGTTCTTCTCAGTGCTGCAGAACTCTTTTCAACAAGTTGCTGAATCAGAGTCCAGAGCTGTTCAGCCTGGAGCACCGGGCTGTTGGTTTCTGTATCTCAGGCAGAGGCAGAATTCATGTCTTTCTTTCTTTTCTCCTCATTCTTTGGTTTGTGTCTGTTTTTCTTGATCAGCTTCTTGTTTCCTGAACTATAGAAACAGGAAGTTTGTTTGTCAAAGTGAGTGAATGAGTGAAATGATGCTCCATCATGGAGTGTTTGCTGCTGCAGCTCCATGTCTCCATCTGGTGGAGGGAGAGCAGAAGTGCAGCAGCTGATGTTCAGCAGCTGCTGCACTTCAGGAAACACAAGAGAAGAGCCCATCAGTGGAGGAGCAGCTGATCTGTTAGTGAAGGAGGATCAGAGCTGATGATGATGAGGGTTTCCTCTGCAGATGAAGGCTGGAAGAAGGTGTGTGTGAGCTGATCCAGTGGATCCAGTCAATCCAGCAGCATGGATCAGTGTGAGGACACACAGGAGGGAGCCCCTCCCTCTCAAAAAAGGAGAGGTGGAAAACGTGAGAGCCAGAGCAAAGCTCAGAGGTGAGATGAACATCTCTAACTGTCCAGGACTCTTCTCCATGTCAGAGCTCAGCACTCACACCAGCAACCGCCATTCTTCACAGGAACCGACCTGGACCTGGACCTGGCCCTGGATGCAGCTCTGAGTCCTTCAGGAGTGACAACTCAAAGGATTTACCTCTACTGGTCAATTACAGCGGGCCAGGAGGGGAATAGTAAGTGTTTGACAAATACAACTCATGGAATGCTTTAGTCTCATGCACCGATATAGGGGGTTGACCCGTACAAGTACTGCTGGTTTTCGGGTTCCCCGGCCAGTAGGGAGTTGTAGGATGCATCTTCAGGGGAGTCCAGGTGTGTCTTGCTGTTAACTTGAGGCTTTTCTACCTTATGAACATCTCTCCAATTGGCTTAAACACAAAGGTCACCATCAGGTCTACCCATCGACTGTAGAAGAGAAGTGGACAGATTTACCCCTCCGCTCTCGTTCCAAATATGAAGTACCTGCTGGCTTCAAGAAGTCAAAATCCGAGCCCATGATAAATGAAATCACCTTTTTTTATCTCAAAGAAGTGCTTCTCACCTTGTTCCTTTTATTGAGAATGCATACATACATAAAAAAATATATATTTTTATGTGAATAGGTAATCTGATTAGCTGCCAGAACATAATAAACATTTTTTCAATTTTTTTTTCTTTTCACTCAGCATTCAACAGAGTTTTGGAACTGGATCTGTATCTAAATACAGCTGTGTGTCTTTCAAGAGTTACATGTCGAAGGGTGTTAATCCTGGTTTCGGTTCAGGAATGGAACAGTAAGTGTTCACAACATGTTATGAACTTAACTGAAATAAACTTATGCAGTGTCACTCAGTCGTTAGAACAATTTTAACAGACTGTTTCACTGTAGATCAGTCTGTTAATGATCTGAGTTCAGTAGTTTAAACATGGAAGATAATCTGATGAACCTCCATAACAAAATAAAGTAGTTTTTTTAATAAAACAAATGTCTTTCCATCAGGATCCAACAAAGATCTGGATCTGGATCCAGCTATGTGCCCAACAAGAGTGACAGATCAAAGGGTCATCCTCCTAATTTCAAGTCCATCAGTTCAGCAGTGGAACAGTAAGTGTTTGTCAGAGTTAAAGGAGTCTGGATAATAGTTCAGATGATTAATGGTTTTCAGCTGAATGACGTGAGTTCTGGTTCAGTTCTTGATCTCTGTGATCATACTCTCTTGGATCATCATGTGTACTGAGATCTTTTCAGTTGAGTCTTCTGAGAGTCTCTGAAAGAAGAGATGTTGGGGAAAAAAACTTGTCGACTGCTGTCTGTGACTGACAGCAGCTACTGTCTAATAGGGGTGTGCCAAAATATCGATATATCGCAATATTTAGTCCTGCGATCGATTCTCGATGGGTTCTCACCAAGTATCGATATTATATTTTCATTTAAAGAGGCTGTGGCGCTGAGCGTCTGAGTCACGCGCCGGAACTATGGGCGCACGCTGCGTCGGACTTTTAATAGCGATGCACGCGCTCGTTCGGGAGAAGCACCGGTGAGATTCAGGCTCTGTAGCGCGTGTGTGAAGCATGTCTACCTGTCAGCATTTATCCTCCATCTGTAGGAGATCCACCCGGTAAGAAATGACTTTGTCTGAGCGCTAGAATGTCAGCGATCACTTACTTCCTGTTTGCAGTGTGAACTGAGCGCGTGCTTCGCAGTTGTCTGTGTACGCTTCAAGGAGCGTCGGAATTTTCGCTTTCATGCACTTCAATGTTTAACCTGCTGCTGTACGGTGTAACTTTGATAAATTTATAATGTGACGTTTTCAAACAATGTAATTACTTGTTGCTAATGTTAATTTTAAAGTAATTCTCAAATAAAAAAGCAGGATTTGATGTATGAAGTTAAATTTAAATGTAATTAAACTAAAGTACATGAATTCACTGTAAAATTAGGGAGAATGCTAATTAATTGAAGCACTTAAAATTATATTTATTGCCATTATTATGTGTGTTTTAAGGATTTTACCTATTGACTGCTGACTGACCAAATGGAAAAATGATAAAAATTGGAAAAATAATCTCAAGTAACAGTCTGAGTAAATCAGCCTTTATTTTTGGATGCTCAGCCCTTTTCAAGTGAGAGAAAAGTGCACAAAAAATTAGGTCAATTTTGAGAGAGGCTGTAAAACATTATATTCATCATCCTTTGGTGTGACGTTCTTTTGGAGGTAGATAGCTGTCGCCACTTGACTTATTTAATATTTGTTCTGTTTACAACAATTCTGCACTAAGTAGTGTCACTGCTGATCATGTTTACTATTGTTAACATTGAATCTGACAGATAATCCCAATTTGGTTGTAGTCAATGCTCGTCAAAGACATAGTTTTACTGATTTCAACAATGTTGCACAAAAGTGTCTATAATTTGTTGCACAAAATAAGAAAAGTTGTTTAGTATGATTGTGTTTAAGGTAAAAAAGACAAATGGGGATATATTTCCCCCCAAAAACATGTTCTATATAATGGTAGTTATTAGAGAGGATTTTTACCAATTATCGCAGTATCGCGATATTATCGATATCGTGAGCCATGTATCGCGTATCGTATCGTATCGTATCGTGAGGTACCCAGTGATTCCCAGCCCTACTGTCTAATGGAAAGATCACTGCAGACTACTAGGATTCAGATCACAAGTGTCTATTTGTATGAAGCTCCTGAAAAGATCAGGCTGGAATGTAAAGTTCACATGTTCCTGAGAGTCTCATCTTTCTGTCAGCTTAACATTGTTCTCAATACACATTTGAATTAACCCAGCTTTGACTGTTTGGAGGAATGTAATCGTTTAGGGTGGATTCAGACTGGACACATTTAGTTTGCTTAAAGGGAAACAGAGTTCATTTCCATGATAATCTGAATACGACCAAGCGAACACTGGTAGAGGATCAGGAACCACTCTAGGACCCATCTTTTGAGGTGGTCTTGGTTAGTTTCCAATCAGAATGAACTTTGGTTCACTCTGAAATTCCTCTGTCTGAATACAAAGTGGTCCGCGAGAGAAATAACTGAACCAAAAGGGCCACTTTTTGGTCATTAGCATACAAACATGGAACAGCGATGCAGTAGCAGCTCATTAAAATTTGATTAGATGAATACAGGCAAACTGCAGCACCTCCATTTTTCTCTTTTGTTTTGACCTGCCTACATAACTGCTGGCCAATGACTGAAGAGATCTTTAGTCACGTGGTTTTGTTTTCAGTCGTCAGGCCCTGACACTAAGCACACCAAACAACCCCATGAAATTTGTATAAACTTGTCTTACTGCGGCTAACCTTCATTCCTCTCCTTTCCTGGGCAAACCTCCACCTCTCTAGCTCCACCTCCACCTGTTCTCCCCTCTCACTACAAATCACAATATCATCTGCAAACATCATAGTCCATGGTGATTCCTGTCTAACCTCATCCGTCAGTCTGTCCATCACCATTGCAAACAGGAAGGGGCTCAGAGCTGATCCCTGATGTAATCCCACCTCCACCTTGAACTCCTCTGTCACCCCTACAGCACACCTCACCACTGTCTTACAGCCCTCATACATGTCCTGCACTGCTCGGACATACTTCTCTGTCACTCCAGACTTCCTCATACAATACCATAGTTCCTCTCTGGGCACTCTGTCATAAGCTTTCTCCAGATCTACAAAGACACAGTGGAGCTCTCTCTGACCTTCTCTGTACTTCTCTATCAACATCCTCAAAGCAAATGTTGCATCTGTAGTGCTCTTTCTTGGCATGAAACCATAGTGCTGCTCACAAATGTTCACTTCTGCTCTTAGTCTGGCTTCCACTACTCTTTCCCACACCTTCATTGTATGGCTCATTGTGACGAAGCAGCGTCACAGGTTGCAGGACAGTGCCTGAAGACTTGAATTGTTTTTTTTTTTCCTCCTTCTATCCTATCATTTCTCAGTCATTTAGTTTATAGTTACACCAGACACATACATACATCCAGGCACATTAATCATTCACTTTCACCACAGCCACATTTTATTTAACTCAAAGGGTGCACACTTAGTTTTAAATAGAATGTTACTTACCATCCAGGCTTCCCACCACAAACATTCCAACCAGAGCATTGTACACATCATCATACATATAGGAAACAGGAAGTGATGTCACATGTCAGAATTGTAAGTTTTTTTTTTTATTTTTTTTTTTTTCTCTGTCACAATGCTTTTGATATTCATACTTGTTTCTGTTAAAGCCATGATTAATTATTTCTTCATTTTAGGTTGTTTTCCAGGTATAAGGCTGAATTTTCTGTTAGAGAAATGTTTGGTTAATTGGCCTGTGGGAGGGGCTAAGCCTTTATAAGGGGAGAACTTTTCAGTTTGATGGCAGAGCAGTCATGGTTG
>NW_023416923.1:129926-146386 GCF_002922805.2 Oryzias melastigma | reverse complement strand
CTCCTCATTCCACCACCAAGTCTCCTTATCAACTCTCTTTCCTGATGACACACCAAGTACACTCCTACCTGACTCCCTGATCACATTAGCTGTAGTTATCCAGTCATCTGGGAGTACCTCCTGACAACCCAGAGCCTCTTTCAACTGTTTCTTGAAAGTCATGCAACAATCTTCTTTTTTCAGCTTCCACCAGTTTGTCCTCTTCTCTGCCTTTGCTCTCTCTTTCTTCATCTTCTTCACCACCAGAGTCATTCTACACACCACCATCCTGTGCTGTCTGGAAACACTCTCACCAACCACTACTTTACAGTCATTGATCTCCTTCAGATTACACTGTCTACACAAGATGTAGTCTATCTGTGTGCTTCTACCTCCACTCTTATAGGTCACTCTATGTTCCTGTCTCTTCTCAAAGATTGTATTCACTATCGCCATTTCCATCTTTTTTTTGCAAAATTCACAACCATCTGTCCTTCTACATTCCTCTCCTGGATACCAAACCTGCCCATCACCTCCTCATCACCTCGATTTCCTGCACCAACGTGACCATTGAAATCTGCACCAATGACAACTCTCTCATTTCCAGGGATGCTCATCATCACTTCATCAAGATCCAACCAGAACTTCTCCTTCTCTTCCAGCTCACATCCTACCTGTAGGCCATACCCACTAACAACTTTGAACATCACACCCTCCATTTAAATCTTCAGACTCATCACTCTATCTGACACTCGTTTTACCTCCACAACACTCCTAACAAACTCCTCCTTTAGGATAACTCCTACTCCATTTCTCTTCCCATCTCCACCATGATAGAACAACTTAAACTCTGCTCCTAAGCTTCTAGCTCTTCTTTGTATGTTCATCGTCTTAGCTCTTTATAACGTATATTTTATTTTATTTTATTTTTATCCTCTCACCTATCTCTGTACCTGCGCTGTTGCACATTGCATTTCCCCATTGTGGGACAAATAAAGGTTTTCTTAATCTTAATCTTTCTTAATCTTAATCTTAATCTTAATCTTAGCCTTGCTACCTTTCCACCTGGTCTCCTGGACACACAGTATGTCTACCTTTCTCCTCTACATCATGTCAACTAACTCTCTACCCTTTCCTGTCATAGTTCCAACATTCAAAGTAGCAACGCTTGTGACTTTCCTCTTCTCTCTCTTCCTATGGACCTGCCTTCCTCCTCTCCTTCTTCCACCAACAGTAGTCTAATTTCCACCAGCACCCTGTCGGTGAACAGCACCGATGGCGGTCGTTGTTAACCCGGGCCTCGACCGATCCGGTATGGATTTCGTAGGTCTGATTCGCATATTTGATTTGACAAAGATTTTACGTCGGATGCCCTTCCTGACACAACCCTCTGTATTTATCCGGGCTTGGGACCGGCACAATGAGACCCTGGCATAGGCCCCCTCATGGCTACATTACACCTTAACATGATTGTCGCCTTTAATTTTGTTATGTTCCTGTATGATGACAATAAAGCATGCATTTCTATTAGTATAAGTCCAATTATATTCTAAAAGAAAACATTGCTTGAATTCTGGTTAGTTTGTTTTGAAATCAAAAATCATAGTCTGAATAGATCTGATTGTTCTGATTCTCCACAGGGTGGACCAGCAGAGCTCAGAGACTCCCAGTGGTCCGTCTGTCCAGCAGCATCAAACAAAGCTGGATTCCATCTTTCTGGTCTGTACATGAACAACAACTGCTTTTCCATCATTCTGTCCAGAGTCATCTCCATGCTGCACTTTGGAGACCAGTGGATTGTCAGTGTGTCCAACATGGAGCTGATGTTTGGCTCCATGACTTCACTCTGATTGGCTCATTCATCTAGAATTCTGTTGCAGCTGCTGGAGGACAACATTGTCACTTTTGTGAAGAAGGAGCTGAAGAAGATCCAGAAGCTTCTGAGTCAGAGGGAGGATGAGGAGGAGGATGAAGATGAAGAGCAGAGGAGCAGCAGAGAGTCACTGATGAAGATCACAGAGAACTTCCTGAGGAGAATGAAGCAGGAGGAGCTGGCTGATCGACTGCAGAGCAGTAAGAGGATTTCTCTGAAGGTTTCAGCTGCTGATAAATGAAGATTTACTGATGTCTCAACACATGGAACCACATGGATTCAAACTCTCATCATTCAGGCTGCAGAAAGTTTATGTACTCTGTTTGTTGTCTTCATTCAGGATCTCCTGCTTCAGTTTGTCGACATAAAGTCCAATCTGGTCTGAAGAAGAAGTTCCAGTGTGTGTTTGAGGGAATCACTAAAGCAGGAAACCCAACCCTTCTGAATGAGATCTACACAGAGCTCTACATCACAGAGGGAGGAACTGGGGAGCTGAATGAAGAACATGAGGTCAGACAGATTGAAGCAGCATCCAGGAAAGCAGACAGAGCAGAAACCAGCATCAGACAAGAAGAGCTCTTTCAACTCCCAGCTGGAAGACAAGAACCAATCAGAACCGTGATGACAAAGGGAGTGGCTGGCATCGGGAAAACAGTCTTAACACAGAAGTTCACTCTGGACTGGGCTGAAGGCAAAGCCAACCAGAACATCCACTTCATATTTCCATTCACTTTCAGAGAGCTGAATATGCTGAAAGAGGAGAAGTTCAGCTTGGTGGAACTTGTTCATCACTTCTTCCCTGAAACCAAAGAAGCAGGAATCTGCAGCTTTGAAGACTTCCAGGTCATCTTCATCTTTGATGGTCTGGATGAGTGTCGACTTCCTCTGGACTTCCACAAGACTCGGATCCTAAATGACCCTATAAAGTCCACCTCAGTGAGTGATCTGCTGACAAACCTCATCAGGGGGAACCTGCTTCCCTCTGCTCGCCTCTGGATAACCACACGACCTGCAGCAGCCAATCAGATCCCTCCTGGATATGTTGACATGGTGACAGAGGTCAGAGGGTTCAATGATCCACAGAAGGAGGAGTACTTCAGGAAGAGATTCAGAGATGAAGAGCATGCCAGCAGGATCATCTCCCACATCAAGAGATCCCGAAGCCTCCACATCATGTGCCACATCCCAGTCTTCTGCTGGATCACTGCTACAGTTCTGGAGGATCTGATGAAGAGCAGAGAGGGAGGAGAGTTGCCCAAAAGCCTGACTGAGATGTACATCCACTTCCTGGTGGTTCAGGCCAAAGTCAAGACGGTCAAGTATGACGGAGGAGCTGAGACAGATCCTCATTGGAGTCCAGAGAGCAGGAAGATGATGGAGTCTCTGGGAAAACTGGCTTTTGAGCAGCTGCAGAAAGGAAACCTGATCTTCTATGAATCCGACCTGACAGAGTGTGGCATCGATATCAGAGCAGCCTCAGTGTACTCAGGAGTGTTCACACAGATCTTTAGAGAGGAGAGAGGCCTGTACCAGGACAAGGTCTTCTGCTTCATCCATCTGAGTGTTCAGGAGTTTCTGGCTGCTCTTCATGTCCACCTGACCTTCATCACCTCTGGACTCAACCTCATGGAGGAAGAACAATCAAATATCTCTAAACCTGAGCTGAGCAGTCCAGTCCAGTTCTACCAGAGTGCTGTGAATACGGCCTTACAGAGTCCAAATGGACACCTGGACTTGTTCCTCCGCTTCCTCCTGGGTCTTTCACTGCAGACCAATCAGAATCTCTTACACGGCTTGCTGACTCAAACAGAAAGTAGCTCACAGATCAATCAGAAAACAGTCCAGTTCATCAAGGAGAAGATCAGTAAGGACTTGTCTGCAGAGAAAAGCATCAACCTGTTCCACTGTCTGAATGAACTGAATGATGGTTCTTTAGTGGAGGAGATCCAACAGTTTCTGAAGTCAGGACGTCTTGCTACAGATAAACTGTCTCCTGCTCAGTGGTCTGCTCTGGTCTTCATCTTACTGTCATCAGAAGAAGATCTGGAAGAGTTTGACCTGCAGAAATACTCTGCTTCAGAGGAGGCTCTTTTGAGGCTGCTGCCAGTGATCAAAGCCTCTTACAAAGCTGTGTAAGAACTCTCATGAAAATCCCCTTCAATGAACAAATGAATTTGAGAGAAAAACAAATCTTTCAATAACTGCTGTATGACTTTGTTTTCTTCAGACTTAGCCGCTGTAATCTGTCAGAGAGAAGCTATCCACCTCTGTCCACAGTTCTCAGCTCTCCATCTTCCAAACTCAGAGATTTGGACCTGAGTTTCAACAAGCTGCAGGATTCAGGAGTGGAGATTCTGTCTATTGGACTGGAGAGTCCAAAATGTAAATTGGAGAGTCTCAGGTAAGCTGTCATTCAATTATTTCCTTTAAGCTTTTCACTTCATGTAACCTTACCATCAGTTTCAGGCTCTCAGTCCTGTTGTTCAAATAGACACATACTCACTTCTAGGCTAGAGTGAATAAGCTTTGCATGTAATTTACATCAATCCTGGGGCTGTATGGTCACAGGAAGAATAAAGAGGGAATGGTATTATTGTCTTTTCGTTTCCCACAATGCATTGTTTTGTAGTCCTCTTGCAGCCAGTGCAGTACCTATTTTCTGGCTGCGCTGGCTTAGGAAAGTGCCTTGAACCCACCCTTTTCCCACGATACTACCAGCTCTGTCTGTGAATATCTCACGTAGAATGAATGGAAGACACATACGATGTCGAGGAATGAGCTTTTTTTATTGTGAAAAGCTCTACAAAAAAAATGTAATCATGTCTCCAGGTTTGGTTATGATTATTATTCAAATATTTTCCCGGTACAGGGGGCTGTGTCTGTATGACAGCCCCTTCTGCAACTTTTGTGTGTCTCTGTGTTTGAGCTTGAAGGCTCTCTGTTTTGTATTAATCTGAGGGGCTGGGGGGGGGTGGGGGTGACATTAGGACTTCTCTTCCTTTTTTTAATGTTTCGATGAGACTGGAGCTGGCAACCCCAGCAGCATCTCTCTGTCTTTTGGGATATGGAGCGACTGAGCTCCGCCGCAGGAGCTAAGGAGGAAAGTTACTTATCTGTAGGACTGGGCACCAATTGGGTTTTATGCGATTCCGGTGCCAAAACGGCTCTGGTTTCGGGTCCTAATTGGTGCCAATTGCGGTACTTTGTTCCGTACCCTGCGGTCCCTGGTTCCCACTCTGCGCTCAGCGGTCCCTGCTCCCCTGTTCCTGCAGGATATCAGCTACTTTTGAGGCCCCTGGTTATTTTAAATACACATGAAATCAGCAATTATTGATAAAATAAAATTTCTGAGTTCATAGTAAATTGAACATTTCTTTCAGTTTCTAATCGCTCTTGTATTAATTTGTTCCTTTAATAATGGCTGGATTGCATGGAACACATGTTCTGACCTGGAGGAGTTTGCAGCTAAGTTATGGTGGTGAAAACCTCTCTAACCCCAAACCACCATCACTGCTCCTGAATAAACTCTTTATCTGCTTTCAGGTTGGTAAACTGCAGTTTGACAGAGAAAAGCTGCAAAGCTCTGGGTACAGCTCTGAAGAACAACCCGTCCACTCTGACAAAATTAGACATGAGTGTGAACAACTTGCAGGATTCCGGATTTCGTCATCTGTGTGGTTTTCTGGAGAGTCCACACTGTAGACTGCAGACTCTGAGGTCAGTAAATAAGCTGAAGTCTTTGAACGATGAGAAGAACCTATCACTAGAAAATATCTAGTCTACAGGACATGTGTTGAAGTCGAGGCCTGGGTGCTGGATCCGGCTCTCTAGGTAATTGTATTCAGCCCTCCAGATCATTTTATTTTATTATCATTTTATTATTATTATTTTATTAAGCATTAATGTTCTATATTATTGCACTGAAAGTCGGGATAAAGGTTCACACATGTAATCCCACATTATTTTACCATTTATACAACAGCAAAACAAGATATGAATAATTTTATAGTTTTTGCATTACTTTGGTGAATTTAGGCATTTTTAAAGACTAGGATTCAGTAAAAGAGCAAGAAAGAAAGAAAAAGTAAGAGACATGGGGGAGACGGGTGACTAGTTAAGAATGAGGAAAACCACGAAATGGGCAATTAAAACATTTCCTGACTCAAAGAATCTATGCCATCAATGATAAGAAATACACTGGCACAACTCTCAATGGCATTTTGCAATTTTTTATGCATCTTTCAAGTCCACTAAGTAGGAGGAGAAAAAAAGCATTGCCAATTTGAGGATTTTTAGAACCGAGAGTTAAGATATGTCAAGACCTCAAGCAGCACTGTGTTCAAGAATGGGGTTTTGAGATGATATTGATAAATCATAGAAAGAGTTGGAAAGATACTAGCTCCCAACATCCTTGTATACCTGAGTTGGACCTTGAGAAAGCCAGAGCTGACTGAGACATCTTTTCAATATGCAAGGAGAGCGCTGAATACAACACTCATCCAGATACTAAAAATCACAAATTTTTAAGTGACCCACACAAGTAAACCCCAAGAGCATTTATGTTTGCATGTCACAGGGATCATCTGTACTCTGTAAATGTCGCAAAAACAATCTGTAAATGCTAAAAACAATCAGTTAAGACGTTTGTACAGGTATAAGCAGATTAATACCCTAAGAGATGTCCACAATTAGAAAGTAATGGAGTTCAAGAAACAATAATCTTTTCATGTCTAATAATTTCACGTCTCTGTGTCGTCCATTAAATTCTGATAGTAAACAACTCTACGTTGATTATCCCTTAAATATAACACAGAGCAGCCATAGTTTCAGACTGATTCCTGCAGACAAAAGAAGCTTTTTTACTGAAATACTTGTTCTTCCAGTTCACATTTTCCTTTTTCAGCAGAAAACTCTCATGTTGTGACTTTGAGCAGCTTGACAATGATCTACTTTAAAGTCACTGGATCTTTCAGACACAAACTTCTCAACTGTTTGCCGACTCTGACGTGTTTCTTGCTCAGTTCTGGGCTGAAAGCTTCTCTGACCCCAAGCCCAGCTCCCATCACTATCCCTGAACACACTTTTCTGTCTGATTTCAGATTTGAGTTATGCAGTTTATCAGGGATCAGCTGTGAAACTCTGGTCTCAGCTCTGAAGTCCAACCCGTCCAACCTGACAGAACTGGACCTGAGCTGGAACAAGCTGCAGGGTGCAGGATTTCTTTATCTGTGTAGTTTTCTGAAAAGACAACACTGCAGACTGCAGACTCTGAGGTCAGTGAACAAGGTGAACTCTCAGAGGGATGAGAAGAAAACTATGAAGTGGGAATGTTTGCCCCACGCTGGTGTCCCTCTTGTTTTGTGGCTCTTTTCTTACTTCCTGCTTATCCTTCACAACATAACATTGATTTGTTTTATTTTTATTTCTCCAAAATATCTTTTTTTGCCACTAAAATGTCAAACATTTTGGAGGACTCTTTTCAAACCGAACAGTAAGTAACACAAGAGTTAAGATGAAGTCCACATCCAGACAAAACCTTGTCAGTAAACGTTTAAACTGAATTCTAAAATTAACAGGGAGCCAGGCTGATGTGTGCTTGTCTAGATGTTCCAGTTAACAGTCAGGCTGCCAACTTAATGTCTCGTGCCATGTTTACCATGCTAGAGATAATCATGACATGGAGGGCTGTTTCAAGATCATTGCATTCACAGGCGTTGCAAGAGTGTAAGGAAGATGTTCTCAATGTTAAAGTAGTCGTTGGAGGTGATCACATCGCTTGAAAAGTAGAAACACCACTCATAAGTTCATCGCAGGTTTTGTGGACAGTTGAAAGCAGAACCAACCAGCATTAGTCTGAACTAGACCGCGTGATTGTGGATGAGACTGATGTGATGACCGATCGTTTTGAAGTATAAACAGGCCTTTACAGTCAGTACTGACAGCAGAACTCTGCAGTCTGACTTGTTATCAGACACATTCATACATAGAGATGCTGTGCTGTACATTGAACACCTGAGCACATCTGTTCCATTTCACACACACTTTTCTGTCTGCTTTCAGGTTGATGCACTGCAGTTTGACAAAGTTCAGCTGTGAAGCTCTAGTCTCATCTCTGAAGTTCAACCCGTGCAATCTGACAGAATTGGACCTGAGTGAGAATGACCTGCAGGATTCAGGAGTTCTTCATCTGTGTGGTTTTCTGGAGAGTCCAGACTGCAGACTGCAGACTCTGAGGTTTGTAAGCTAACCCTTTGTGAAGGATAAGAAGAACCCAAGCTTCCGCCACGCTGGTGTCCTTCTTGGTTTTGTGGGGCTTTTTTACTCAATGCTTCTGCAGAGCAACAGATCTTTAACTTGTTTGATTTTGATTTGGTTAAATTGAAGATTTTCTGAGCATGTGTCATTTCACTGCTGAAAAACTGCAGCACATCAAAGGTCGACAAATGAACAAGTTTGGGGTGGGTCATGAGAAGCCTTCAAGACATGAGCAGCACTAAACAAGAAGAATTTAGTCAATGATCTTAAATGGAAGAGCTTCTATCCAGAACACAGCCCAGCTCAGATTCTATCCAGAAAATTAACAGACCCTTGTTCTCTTCCTGCTCCTCAAAATCCAACCTGCAGTCACAGGCAGTGTCAGTCAGCCATGAGAAGGTTCTTGCTGCAAGAAGCACAGCTAAGAGGAAGCTGTTGTAGAAAGGTCTGCTTCAAGTTCAGGTCAGTCACATGTGTTCAGAGAGATGCTGCACCATGACAGAGAGCAGAGCAGCTGCTTCTCACAGCACCAGTCCATCCAACCTGAATCTGTATGTCCTCTTCTTGTCATCCATGCACTCTGTTGATTCAGCTCACTCACACAAGACTCTCTTCCAAAATGATGCAGATCTTTCTGGAAACATCTTCAGTATTTACACACATTCTGTCATTCTCTTAATTCTTTGCAGAACTCCTGCACAGAATCTGAAACAGGATCACTCACTCTTTGATGTGGGACCCTATGTTGGAGGTTTTAAAGGATTAGAAACATGAACTTTGTCTTTTAACTCAACCCTTTGATCTGGATTCAGGTTGGAGTTGTGCAGATTGTCAAAGATCACCTGTGCTGCTCTGGTCTCAGCTCTCAAGTCCAACCCATCCCACCTGACAGAACTGGACCTGAAAAACAACGACCTTCATCCTTCTGATGTTCAGCAGCTCCAGGATCTGGTGGAGAGTCCAAACTGCAAACTGCAGACTCTGAGGTCAGTAGAGGGTTGGAGTCAGTCCAGTTGCTTCCAGATGTGTTGCCTTTCTCAATGAAGCTCTGATTAAAGACTGAGTTCCTGATTCAGGATTCCTAATTTGTCAAATGGTAAACTTGTGAAACTGGTGTTTTGTCATGTCAAATTACCTATTCATTCAACTTCATTTTATAATACAAGAAGAGAGCTGTTTTGGCTTTTGAATCACTAAAAAAACAAAAAAGAAACTTTTCAATCTTACCATTTTGTTTGTCAGGAAATAATTTTTAAGTATCGACTCCAGTTTGGACACTGGAGCAAACAGGATTTTCCTTGTTTTTTTTTTTTCTTTTTTTTTTCAACACAAGCTGTTTTTCAAATGAAAGTTTGCCAATCAAATAATTTAAAATTCAGGTTAGTTTTGCAATTAATTGCAGTTAATCACAAAAATATTGTTCTAGTTTAGCTTACTTTAGTGGAAGGCATGTATGCCTCATCTTGATGACACTACAGCTTATCTTTTACAGGGTTGAATCACCTCGACTGTCTGAGAAGAAGGAAAAAATCAGTCAAAGCCAGGTAAAGTCTGAAGCAGTCACAGCCGTGGAGTTTTAGGCTTATCGATGTCGTCTTCTCCAAATTTCAACTGGCTGTTCTACGTTTCCTACTTCCTTATGCAGACTAGAGCAAAGAGAGATTTTAGAGACAAATTTAGAGATATTTTTGTAACTTTTACCTAACATTCTTATCTCTGTCATGTAAAAGCTTCATGTTAGCAGTAAATTAAAACAGTCAATGCTTAAACAGTTGATGAAAGTTGTTGGGGTAACAACAGACTCATAGGAAATATTGATATAATTATCACAATACTGTATTTTTTGGAGTACAAGTCACAGTTATTTATTATAGGTACCATAGTGATTGATTCTGAGTCCAGCTTAACCCACTTCTCGAAACAGGCTTGGTTTTGCCCACTTTCACAGGTTTAAGTTAAATCAGTTTCTGAAACCAAAAATGCAGAGTTTACCTGAATTTGTAGTTCACGGACTCAGAGTTTCAACCGAACCTCCTTCTTGAAACGGGCCCCAGATCATGATGTGGGACTTCTGAAACTTACATGATTTGACCAATCACAAAACTCAACTGTAATACCTTAATTCAACTTTTAGGGGGCAACACACAGACGGTTATTGACTATATTTTCAAGAATCAAACAATTTTATTTTATCAAAAAATTGGCGATGACCGACATACAGCACTTTTAAAGCCTCATTTATAGAGGTCAAAAGCAAAAAAAAGTTGATTTAGGGTTTGGTTAATTCATTCATTCATCTTTTTGGCCACTTTGTCCCTTTTGGAGTATTGGGGGTGCTGGAGCCTAATCCAGCTACTGAAGGACGAAGGCAGGGTTCACCCTGGACAAACTGCCAATCTGTCGTAGAATCCTCAAAGAAAAAATGCTGAATTTTGCAGGCTGAGATCATTTTAAAATCACTGTCCTTTTTTTTTTGCTCTATCTTAAAAACTTCAGAGCTGTCCAGTCTTCATATCTTGTAAGCAAGACAGAAATAAAGTGACTGACTAACTTTTTTATGTGGTAAAAATGCAGCACCATCATCATCATAAATGAATAGAAATTCTGTTTTTGAGAATGAAGCCCAGAGGATAGAATAACAAGGAGAACCATCAGAACCAGAAATGTTAAAAAAAAGCATCAAGGAAAGTGCAAGGAACAATAGTTCCTTGCACTTTCCACCAAACTTTTTGAATTTTGTTGTCTACTACTTTATCACAGCTAGTGAAAAACTGTGAGTTCTTGCAGTTGTTTTCTTGTAATTACATTCTGGCAGGTATAACTTAGAAGCTGTCAGTGTTTCCAGACTAGTTCCTTCTTCACACCTGTGGTGAACTTGGACAGAAATGGAGTTTCATACAGGTGAGACTGGAAAACAGCAGCTCCATCTATAGAAATTAAAGCATTTCAGGACAAAAACCTCATCAAATCCTTATTTCTGCTGTAGGTTCAAGTTTTCCGGTTCAGGTTTGTTCCAGTGTTCTCTGACTGGCCTGATGTTCGACATCACACACAGCGGCGAGGTGGAATACAGGACTTTTATTTGGGACCCAGACCTGCTGGAGTCATTGCACCTGGAGGCTAGAGGGCCGCTCTTCAGCATAAAGAGTCCTCAAGGCTCTGTCAGCCAGCTGCAGCTCCCACACTGTGAACCTGAACCTCGTAAGAGCTTTACTTCAATAGAAAACATTTTCTACCCGAATAATCGAGTCCTTTTACACAAACCTCGGTTTCTATGTCTTCACTGATGCAGTCTCTGACAGTCTGTCTGTCCTCCACATCACTGACTTTGGAACAAGCCGCCTTCAGCCTGTGATGGTCACAGAATCTCATGTGGTCGTGAACGTCCCGCACCTCTCCCTCTTTGGCATTGTCAGCAACTTAATTCGAAATTTAACAACAAAGACCAACGGCCAAGTTCTGCTGTTCCAGGATTGCACCAACAACTTTTTCTCCATCCATGTGGTTATGCTGCCAAGCACCATTCCTCTACGTGAAGTAATGTCTTTCTATTTTGTCAAGTCTATTTTATTTCTTTCTATTAACTATTGATGCATCTGAAATAAACCACCAATATTAAATTTGTATCTAGATTTGTGAACAATCTAAAACAGGAAATTAAAATACAGTTCAACAGGACTTTCATAAAATAAATGTTGTACATTTTTCTGTGGAAATTGGTAAGGTTACCTTTTCTAAATCCATTAACTTTAGTTTTTGAATGACGCTCATGTCCCTGTCACCATTTTGTTTGACGTCACTGTGAAAAGGGTCATCAAAAGTCTTCACTTTGATTATGTCAATGGGCAGAGACATGGCATTACAATGTTAGATATACTGTTAGATTAAGGCTGGATCTCAAGAAGCTTTTTCAGTAGTCAACACGGTCGCAGTAAAATGCGTACATATGCCACAACTTTGCACTCTGAAATACCGTGTATAATATACGCCAAACACGCTTTTTGCGTGCATATGATACGCAATGATTGAGAATAGGTTGCGCCGGCGTACAATATACACAACTTTTTACGCTTCGTTTTGATCACGTGGTCAGAAATCCTCCGGCTCTTTTCAAAATGACGTCGTTCCTGGTTAAGGTTAGGATTACGGTTATGGTTAGGGTTAGAAAAGCAAATTGATCGTTTGTGGGGCTGTCTGTGATGCTCACGCCTCCACCAGGGGGCGTGTCAAACCTGGAAAACAGACTTTAACACGTTTAGGACCGCGCGTATTATATGCACGCAAAAACCGGTTTTGGCGTATATTATACACGGTATTTCCCAAATCGTGGCATATGTACGCATTTTACTGAGACTGGGCTGCAGTAGTAGACGTTTTAGTCAGTCATTTGTGACAACAATATATATGCCTTCTGATCCTGGTCTTCTACATTTTCATTTAACTTCATAGCAGTGTGATTCTTGGACATGCCCTACTAACTTATGGTGCAACAAACACCATACCATTCAAACTTGAACTCCTATAATCTATTTCTGCTATTTCCAGAATAAAAAAATAACTTAACAAAATAGAGTTTGTAGCTCCCAAACTGACATTAACTGGCTGGGAAACAAATGAAATGCTTCCAAAATGTTCTTGAGATGTTGATTTTTAAATAAATGATTTAAATGATTTTTAATTTTCCCAAAATGCTAGGTTGTTTACAGTAAGTTCCGGTAAATCACAGGATTTTGTCCTTATGCTTTTCCCATTGCATTGAAATTCTAGAGTATAGTACAGTACAACATTAAAAAAGAGCAAAATATTGTCAGATTTTTATCCGCTTTGCATTACAGGCTGCTGAAAACTAACACAATTCTCTACACTTTAGGTTAAGGAGTTCCACAGTGATTCGAAGTTTATCAAGGTTCCCTCTCACTGCATCTTCTACAAAGACCAGACTTACAGCTGTCACAGTGACCCTGGAGACTTTAAAATACAACCTTCAGTTAGTACCTCCCTTTCACTCTGTTGGGACATTTCAGCATTACAAAAACAACTAAACAAAATGTTTAGTAATTCTTTTTTATTTTTAGAAAGCTGAAGTATCAGCAAACTATGGACCGAACTACCATCCATTGTTCTCTATGCGTTTGCCATTGAGAACAGAGGAAGTGACTATTTTCATCAAGGATCAAGAAGATCAGGTCATGTGGATGTACACACTCCACCAGTCAGGTAAAGATGATAAAACTTTATTTTTTGTAACATGTGATCCAACACTAGGACTTTATCTGAAGATGGCAGTTCACTTAGATTTAATGTAAAAGAAGGCTTAGGTGTTTTAAGAAAACATTGAATTAATTCAGTCAATCCAGTTTATCCTGGATCTTTTCTTCTCTTAAAAAATGTAATAACTTCCAGAAATGTCAAAGGGCCAAGGTTGTAGTTTTTTGAAACCCAATCAACATTGGGCATCAAGTCCAGTTGATATTTTTGAGCCAATCAGAGCAGCTTAAAGTATTTTTGCACTCCCTCCCTCTAATGAGATCCAAAGCAGGAGCCAATTGTTGATTTGGATCACTGGATGACATTGAAGAGAGTCCACAAACACAATGATGGGAAGATTTGCTCATTTATCAGATCAAGAAATAAAATACCTGTCTCAGTCTGTTCAACCCATTTCCACCATAGTGGAATAGTTGGGCTGCTGCTGATGTCATCTTGAAATGTCAAAATAAAGCACAGGGGGTCAAAGTTCAAGCCTTTAGGATCAGGGACCTACATGTTTAGCAAATAACCTGCTACTGTAGCTTCTTGTTGGAAGAACAGAAGATTTGGGTTTCTGAAAGACCAGCAGGAATGCCAGCCCTCTGGGCCTGGAAGCTGACACCCCATGGAAAGTGACAAAGCAACATAATGTCATCCCAAGTCGTCACATTTTGACACAAGATTAAGGACCCATCCGCATCAAAATGTGTTTTAGGTATCCCCAACTCAGTGTATTTTGACGTGCTTGCTGTTCCAATTAAATCAAGGCTCCCCAATCTCCTGGCCACAAACTGGTACCGGTCCATTACCAAAACGTTGACTGCACCGCTACCTTGACCTTAACTTGGTACTAGATGCGGATCTGTACCGGACACATACTGATACCGATACTTGACACGGTCCAATTGGTAAAGAAACTAAGTTCAGCAGATAAAAAATCTGAAAGCTCATCTTGAGGGGACTGGGATCACCGGGACCCGAGTTCATTCATCTACTGTCTCCATGGAAGAGCTGCAACAAAAAACCTCATCCTTGACATGGAAACAAGACCAAGAGACTCCAGTCTGCAGGAAAGCACATGAACGCAGGTGCAGAAGTATGACAGCAGCTGCTCTGGACTGATGAGTCCACATGTGAAAAACTTGGTTCATCAAAGGGCTGGAGGCCTGAACAGTGATAAGTGTCTGCAGGACACAGTGAGACATGGTGGAGGTTCCTTGATTGTTTGTATTTCTGAAAATGGAGATTTGGTCAGGATTATTGTGTTCTCGTTACTGAGAAATACAGGAAGATACGTACCCATCATGCAACATGATGAAGGAGGTGTAAAACATACAAAGATTGTCAGCGTAAAGAAGAACAGGGAGTTCCAGATGTGATGGAGTGGCCTCCATAGAGCCCTAATCTTATTCTAGGATTCAATGATGAGACAAAATGATGTGTGAAAGCCATCGTCCACAGAAGATCTGTGGTTAGTTCTCCAAGATGTTTGGAAGGCAAAACATGGAAATGCCAAATATTGATTTGGTTTAGATTCTTCTTTTGTTCGTTCACACATTTTGATTGATCTCTAGAAATAAATACTTTAAAATTATAATATCCACTACCACTCTTTGTGTCCAGCATCTTTCCATACCTGCCCTCCCTATGGGATAAAAACAGTTTGACCTTTTTTGTGTTTTCACAGAGATGACGGAACATGAACAGAAGGACCGCTCATTCAGCACAGAGAAGTTCAAGCAGATCGGACCTGGGTTCGTTGAAAGAGTGTCAGAAGCCACTTTGGACAGCCTGCTCTTTACACTGCATCAGTGTGGCGCCATCACTTCAGAAGAGGAGGAGTACATTAGAGCTGCAAACCAAAGATCAAAAAAAGCCAGACAGCTGTTTGACATTGTGACCAAAAAGGGATTAAGTTCCCTCCTAATGAAAAACCTCAAAGACGAGGACACATTTCTGTATCAAGAACTTTGCTTAATGTAAAGCATCAATCAATGAATAGTAATTAGTTGTTTGGACATTTACAATCTGTGTCTGGTCTCTTTTCGTGCAACCTGTGGATGGTTTTATTTCACGTTGAAGTGTCCTAAAATGACTTAATTCTGTTACTAAACTCCGATTCATAACAGATCATCTACTGTTTGTTAAGCTATGTGTGATGTTTCTTTTGTTAAAAGTGAATGCTCAAAGTGTTGATTTTATGTTTTCTAACTTGAGCTATGATTTTGTACATAGTTCATGTCAGAGTGTGGCAGTTTCACCCATCTGAAACTCCACACAGGAACTCACACATGCACAACATACATTCAGGGACCAAGCTAATGCCAGTTGGGTGGGTGCACACACTCTACTGCAAAACATCTAAGCAAGATCCCTGATAACACTACAAACACACATGCACACAGGTTTCAATTCCTTTATTATTTTGGGTGTTTTGTTTGGATGTATTATGTTAAATTGTATTATGTTGGTTTTTTTTTTCTGTTGCTGACTTATGTTTGCTTACCTTTCAGTTGTATTTCCTGGTCAAAGGACCCGAGCTCTGCTTTTGGCAGGCTTTTGTAGTGCCTGACCAAAAGTCAGTCATTAAGCCCAAAGTGGAACAACCTGGTCCAGGGGAGGGGCCATGTATTATAAATTGCCATGTTCACTGTGTTTGGAGGTGGTGTGTGTCTAATGTTGGCTTCAGTGAGGCTGTTGCCTGCTGTTAAATAAACACAAAAGTATTTTTCATAGACACAAAGTGTATGTCTGTTGCCTTTGCCTTGGACCTGCCGGTCGCACTCTGGACCAGAGTGTGACATTTGGTGTCAGAAGTGGGATGACGACCCAGAAGACAAGGAGCAAGACTGCCAAATTGGTGCCAGAGCCAGTTGAACCTGAACCTGATGTGGAGGGTAAAGACTGGACGACTGACGATGGTGATGAGGGTCCTTCCTTCCAGCCACCACGGGCTGCTTCTTCAGAGCAGGAGATGGTCACACTACTGCGGGAGTTCATCTGTGCCCAGAGGAGCAGAGAAGAGATCCTGATTGGGGAGCTCCAAGGTCTGCGGACGGCGATGGAGGCCGACAGGGCGTCACCTTCTCTGACCGGTGTAGCG
>NW_023416923.1:125575-129523 GCF_002922805.2 Oryzias melastigma | reverse complement strand
TGCAGTCACTATTTTTTGTTCAAAACAATAAAATGTTAACTGATCACAAGGAAAGTGTTTGAATTGAATTGAATGCCTTTATTGTCATTGCAGTTACAATGAAATTTCGGTTACAACTCACTTTTTCAATGTGGACATATTTATACACAGTAATAAATATATAAAATATAAGAAAGATTTCAATAAAAAAGGGTCAATTATGTACAAGAAATGAGGGGAGGAATAAAGTGACCAGAGCAGACGAGTGTGCAAAGTCGCCTATGAATGTGCAAAGTATCAAGGGTTATGGTTGGAAGTGAGCGTTTAGTACAGCCACAGCTCTTGGGAAGAAGCTGTCTCTCAGTCTATTTGTCCTGGCCGGTACCGCCCTGTACCGTCTGCCAGAAGGAAGCAGCTTGAATAGGTGATGACCGGGGTGGGTGTGGTCCTTCTTGATGTTCCTGAATTAAAGAAGTACACAAAATATTTCTAGTGCTGTCATTGTAACACACACTTAAGCAACATACACATTGCATGAGAATAAACTACAACCACATACCATTCAAGAGATGTAGATTTAATTCTAATAATTTAAAGCAACACATTGTTATTTAGTGGCTCATGTTCAAGAAAAATATTGCGAAAAAGTTAAGCATTTATGTCAACCAATTCAAACAGTGAAACTCATATTTAATCAAATCATTATGCACACATTAAAACTTATTAATATTTTGTTTCATGTGGCTAATAGATTATTATAAACCCCAAAACCTCCAGTTTTAAAATTAGAATCTAACAGAATAATAAAAATGATGTTTTCAGCACACACATTAGACTTCAGAAAACTGCTTATTTCTATGCATACAATACTCACTTCTGCCTCTATCTAATGGATTTACAGCATCGATGTGCTGTGGTAACAACATTTCGGAAAATAAAACCAGTATCTCCAAAGACCTTGTCAGCAGAAGGCAGTGTGAAGTGCCTTAGAACTTTTGTATTCCACTGACTCAGAATGAGACAATTTAGAGCAGGGGTCTCAAACTCGTGGCCCGCGGGCCATCTGCGGCCTGCGGGGTAATGATTTCCTATGAAAGATTACTGTTCGTGCGGTCTGCAAGGCTGATTTGAATGGCAGTTGTTGTGTGCAGAGCTGAACGAACCAATCACGGTGAGGTATATGACTCTGGAGGGCGGGTCATCAGCGGGCTGTCCGGTACCTCCTCATTCACTCATTCATTCATTCGTCCAGTCAGCTGGGCGGAGGAGGACCTTCTGCTGCCTCACAGATGAAGGTGGAGGAGGAGAGAGACTGTACTGGAGCTCTGGACCAAACCCTGTGATGGACTCCCAACATCTCTATCAGGCTGTTTCCAGCATCACTGTTTCATCTGAAGAAGCTCCAGGCTAAAGGCTTCATTGTTTCAGGACTACAAGAGTTGTGGTCTTAAAGCGTGTAGATAAGGACACATCTACAACTTTAACGATCAAGCATGCCTGATCACTTTTCGAGAAAAATGTGGTGTGGTAGGGATTTGCTTGGTGTTTTTTAACAATAATGAGACTTGGGATATTTTGAGATTATATATGCTGAGTTAATGAGAAACTGCTATTGTTTGTATGGGATGTTTTCGTGTACTTTATCGTTAGTCCCTGCCTGCCTGCCTTTGCAGCTTCCCATCAAGGCAAACTCCAACTGTAACCCTTTTTCTACAACACCACAAACCAAATAAATAAACATTCCATACTGGTCAATAGAACTACATCCAACATTTTGCTCTGTAATGTTTGTGGATAAAGAAGGAAGCAAAAAACAGACTGCCGATATCGTGAAAAACACATACAACATGATCCGTTTTATGTGTGTCGATGACACTGACACATTGGGGCTTTTCAACTTTTAATCTCGTGTCATCTTATAGTTTTCATGAGCAGATTAGGTTAGCTAGTTTGCAGTTCTTTGCTTTGTAGTTGCTATAAATTGAAACGAAAACATTGCCCTTTTTTAATGTAATATGCTTCCAAAGTTTATGTTTTAGCTTACAATTATTTTTTATAATTATTAAAGACAATTGTGAAAATTATTTTTAGGATTTTGCCTGCTTGAACCAACAGGTACTTCCTGTGTGGAACGTGAGGGGTGGAGTCACTCAGTCCACTTGTTTATACAGTCAATGCTCCAGTGTTTATATTCCTTCGAATTGGGGATTAACATCAATCAGGTTATTCTGTAGCAGATTAACACATTACTTTTCCTAACACATTAATATGAAGTGACGCAAAGCCACTTTTCTGCTAAACGGCGAATCGCCTGAATTTATGTTTATTTGTGTTAGAAGTTACGGCATGTCAGAGGGATTAGCAAGATTTTTACAGAGACAATGATTCAAGTTTTAAACCAAAGTAAAGCGCATCTACTTAAAACACGATTTTTTAGGACGAAAAATAGTATGTTGAGAACGAGGGTGGGGCGAACCTTTGATTCTGAACTTCCGGCTAATGATGCCCGGACGCCATTTTGTTGTCTACGGTAAGCTCCTCTTTGAGGGCGAGGCGTTAGCACCGTTAGCTTTTGTTCGTAGAACGATGGTGATTCGTTCGGACGTCTGTGAGGTTTGTGGACAGAAAGGACGATACGTGGTTCGGTTCCGAACAATCCTCTTTAGCTAAAGTGTCGTAAATGAGTGAATGCGTGTTGAACGTAAAGACAACGTGGCTGTGATTGTGAGACTAGCAGATGATCGGAGCTGCTGCTGTTCAGAGGACTTTGGTGTTTGTTGGAGCTGAAGATCTTTTGCAGCTGCAGGAACAATGTCTTCAGAACCTCAGGAAGATTCTGACAGAGGACATCTTTCTGCTGCTGAAGGAACCATCGTCCAGAACCAGGAGGAGCTCTGCGGTCAGAGCAGAATGATGGATTCCAACTGGAACCCGCAGCTTCAACTGCATGTTGTAGGTATGTTCACTGCATCCACCAGCAGACAAATAGATCATTTAAGGTCTTTGTTTCCCCCAGTTGAGCTGCTATCTGGCCTAAAACTGTCCGACTCCAATATTTTTCATCGCTTTTGTTTCACCGCTAATGTTAGATTGAGGTCGTGAGGGGCTGCAACGACGAGATAAATTTCTAGAGATGACATTCTAGCTTGTTCTGTATGCAAAGTTGGACGCCATATTGGAATGGTATAGATGCCTGTTTACTACTGTGTTACAGAGTTGGAAAAAACTAGAATGTGACTTTTCACTTGTAAATTATTGCCGTCAGCTGGTAAAGGAGAAATCCTAGAAAATATTTTAACAAGATCTGAGTGAGTTTACTCTCAATAGTGAACATTTAGGCAGTCTACAGTGAGTCTACCCTCTGAACCGAGGTGAAGTTAGTTGGATATTGGTTATTCGACAGACATTCGCTCTGGGCATAGTTAGGGACTGTCATCAAATTAGATTTTACCATCAACAAATAAAGGTTTTTTTTCAATAGCTTTTAGGTTTTGTATCAAAGGTCGATTGACCTTTGATACATTTTCTATTTTTGGTCATTTTTTTTACTGTAAATGTACGCGTTTTCTTCAATAGCTTATAGGCTTTTATACCTAATTGGTCCAAATTTCTCTAAAATACTAAAGTTTGATCAGATCTATCGGGGTCAGCAACTTAGATTCACTTTGGATGCTTTTTCTATTTTTAGTCAATTTTTTACTTTAAATTTTCCTGTTTTTCTTCAATAGCTTTTAGGTTTTTATACCTAATTCGCCCAAATCACTCTAGAATATTAAAGTTTGATCAGATCTAAAGTAGTTAGGGCAAAAATAGTTGTCATTCTGCTATTCATTTCTCTAGAACTCTATGGGATTTTGGCTACTTGGAGCCAGCTGGTACTTACTCTTTAAAAGGAATGTCAGAGGGTTTTCTCAGTGCAGTTCTTTTATACAGTCAAGGATTAGAATTGCAGTGTTCCCCCACTTATTT
>NW_023416923.1:60586-118894 GCF_002922805.2 Oryzias melastigma | reverse complement strand
GGTCCGTACGACCAAGAAAAAAGCTCAACAGTGAAGCCACGGATTAAGAAAATTATGTGCAAACTCACTTACACTTCTTACAAAGGAAAATAAAAAGTGCGACCGACAATAAGATTTAGGTTCTTACAGTAGCTAGCTATGAGCTAGCCAAACAATGCAGCACCGTGCATCTTGACCGAACATTTTACATGTTTCCAAAATGAATTTCCATCAGTTTCTGTGCAGGTTGAACGTAAATATGTGCGATTAACATCCGCTATGTTTAAAAACATGAAACATTAATAAAAACATCAAAGAACCAAACTAGCATGTCTCTCATGAGTTGCTAGCACCCACTTTAGCCTAAACTTTAGCACACAGTTCACGGTTCCCTGCCTGATTTCTCTCTATTAAAATGTGATTCCTGTCCTGTGATGATTCCTCTCCATCTAGGGCTGGGCGATATTGGATTTTTCATATCACGATATTGTTTTTTTCATATTGTGCGATAACAATATTAAAAACGATATCAAATAACTATATTTTTCAAAGTAATCTTTATTGCACACAGCTTTAAAAGACTACAAACAAATTCAAATGTTTGAACTTTCAAGTTTAACAGGAAAATAAACAAAAAATGGACACGCAATTATGTCAATATAAAAAAAAGTGCAATAAACTAAAAAAAACTTATAGAGGATAATCTGTTTTAGCTTCTCTTTACTCTCTGTTTGCGCCAATGTTAGCTTAGCTTACCTAGATGATGATTCCCCCTTCAGCGTTATCACTCGGTTACACCATGCTTCCTCTTCAGGTGTTCATGCACTACCGTAGTGCTTTCATGGGACACAAGTTCTGCAGATATTGCACTAGAAACTTCTTTCAACATTTTTTTTTATACTTTATAAACAACGGTCTTTCCTTGTTTCCCTCCACAGTAATGATGGGGATTCTGTCTTTTCTCAGAGATTCAGTTCTTTTGCATTAGCTCTCTAGAAACAGTGGCTCTTTCTGCTACCAAATTTATTTTTTTTGTAATTATATTTTATTGTCTTTTCAAACAAACAACAACAAAACAAACAAACAAAAAAACCAACAACATAAACCAGCACAGCAGATATTTACCTAGTTCAAGGTGCACACAGATTCTACAGATTCTAACATGTTAACTGATTACTTTGAAATACAAAATGTGGACCTCCTTTACAAAGTATATCAGCATTTCTTGAGGAAGATGGTCCAGATAGAGCTGCAAAGTCTTGTAAAAAATGTCAGAGTTACCCTTTAACAGGGCTCTGAGTCGCTCCATTGGAAAAACTTTAAAAGTCTCTCTCTACCATTGTGTAATGGATGGAGGTTGCACTTATATCCTTTGTAATAGTAAACATCTCCTGGCCAGGTGTAAAAGTTTGTGGAACAATGTCATCTGTCCAGGTAACAGAGGTAGCTTTTCATACTGGCCTAAAAGAAACAAAACTGGGTCCAAGGCAAAAGATTCATGAAAAATTGAGCTGAGCTCTGTGGCAATATTTAGCCAAAATCTGGAGATGGACGGACATTGCCAAACACAGGGATAATAAGTTGCAACAGTGTTTTTACACTTTACACAGAGAGGTGAGCGTTGTGGTTGAATTTTATGCAAAACTTGTGGAGTACATTGAGTCCTGTGTAAAATATTGGTTTTCCCTGAGTTTGATACATGTAAATGTTTTCTTTGCAGACACAAAAGCATTTCACCAAGTTTCATCATTAAGTTCAATCCCAAAGTCTGACTCCCAACGACATTTGGATTTCTCACTTGTGACAGGATTTGATGCCATTAATTGTGCATAACAGAGAGATAGGAATTTCTTCTTGGAGGTGGCGTTTTCATTAAATTTGAGAAGAAAATTTTCCACTTTGTTTAAAATCGGTTGGTCTCTTGGGAAAGAAAGGGATTTCTGAACAAAGTGTCTCACCTGGAGGAAACCTAAAAAATCTCTGTATTCTATTTTGTATTTATCTTGAATTTGTCCGAAAGACAAAAATTCACCTCTTTCAAATAAGTTACAGACAAGTTTTAAACCCTTACCATGCCATTTGTTAAATATACCAAAATCTAAGCCTGGGAAGAATGCTTGGTTTTTAAGAAGAGGCTGCATCACACTGGAATAGTTTTTACTACCCACATGATTCCTGATGCTGTTCCAGAGTTTAAGTGTGGTAAGAAGAATAGTGTTGTTCTTTATCCCCACAGGAAGTGTAGTTGGATCCAAGGATAATAGACTCAGTAATGAGAGAGGCTCACAACACCAACTGTCTACATGCAATTCAGATTGATGTAAAAATGAATATAACCATCCTGATATAATGCGTACATGACAGGCCCAATAGTAATACTGAAAGTTAGGTAACGCCTGACCTCCCCTATCAACTGGAAGTTGTAAAGCCCTCATTTTAACCCTAGGTTTCTTTCTGTGCCATATAAATTTGGACAAGAATCTCTCAATCTCAGTGAACGTGCTTTTGTTAATCTTAAATGGTAACATTTGGATGGGATAGGATGTTCATCTTTATTAAGCTTATCCTGCCTATAAATGACAGAGGGAGGTCAAACCACCTGTTTAGATCACTCTTAGCAGATTGCAAGGCCATCTTAAAGTTTAATTTATACAGCTCTGATATATTCGCAGATATCCTTAAACCTAAGTATGCACAGTAAAACCTTCATATGAAAATTAGCAGGAGGGTCCCATCGCTCCCTGTGGCTACCCAATGGCAAGGCATCAGATTTGTCAAAATTTATCTTGCATCCTGATATTTGGCTGAATTGTTTAATAATATGAAGTAGAATTGGAATGGATGTCTCTGTTTTTTTTTATAAATAACAACAAGTCATCTGCATAAAGGGAAATTTTGTATTCAATGTTGTTCAGTTTGATTCCAGATATCCCCGAATGAGTTCCTATAGCCTCTGCCAGGGGCTCCAAAGCAAGTGCAAATAATAGGGGAGAGAGGGGACAGCCCTGACGAGTTCCTCTTCCCAAAGGGAAAGAATCAGATATTGATCTGTTCACCAAGACCCTTGCAGTGGGGGCACTATATAATAGTTTAATCCACCTGATGAAATCCTGTCCCATACCAAACTGATCCAGCACACTGAATAGATACCCCCACTCCACCCGATCGAACGCCTTCTCAGCGTCTAATGAGATCGTAAGGGCTTTGCAGTTATTGCTCTGTGAAAATTGAATAATATTTAAGAGTCGACGCACATTGGAGTGGAAATACCTATCTTTAACAAAGCCAGTCTGGTCAGGCTTCACCAGAATCAGCAACACTCCCTCCAGTCTCTTAGCCAAAATCTTGGATAAAATCTTACAATCTACTCCAAGCAAGCTGATAGGTCTATAAGATGTGCACTCATCAGGAGGCTTGTCCTTTTTCATAATCAAAATATATGTGCCATATTTAAGGTTGGGGGAAGTATTCCATTCTCAAGAGATTCTTTAAACATATTCAATAATGGGTTGAGATTTTTTTTAGCCATCTTTTTATAAAAAATCAGGCCCCAATCCAGCAGGGCCTGGTGCCTTCCCACTTTTCAGTGATTTAATGGCTTTCAGAACTTCTTCTGTTGTACAACACAGTACATTGTGCAGGAATATAGTTCTCTTGATAAAACTCTTTCATAATTTTGCATATTATTTTAGATTCAAAATGTACACCACCTCTTTTATCTCTAAGGGAAGGTATTGCACAAGATCCACCCTTCCCTTGAGCAAGTCGGGCAAGAAGGCGTCCAGGTTTGTTTCCAGATTCAAACAACCTGTGTTTTGCATAAAACATTGTCGTTTCTGCTTTTTGGCAAATTGATTTTTAGGTTGTTTTTTGCTTTATTTAATTTATTATAAACTACTATATAAGATTATGCACGAAATCCATAATGTAAACATGTTTTTATTCATATAAAGTGTAAATTATGTATATGCTGTCATTTATCCCTTCCAGATAAAATGTAAAAAATAAATGACAAAAAAACTATTAACTTTTCAGTTTTTAACGCTATACATTTGACGTTTTGTGCTGATGTTGTCTCTCGGTCTATGTTTGAGGTTTAATTAAATATTCCCCTCTCTCTGCGTGGATATCACGGTCACTGACGGTCACTGTTTAGTAACTAACATAAATATCATGATCCAGGGTTAGTTCCCCGCCTCTTCTACCATCGCACCACGCTCAAAATCATTTGAGAAAGACCGCTTTAACCCAATGCATTATGGGGGTTGTAGTGCATAAACTCACGCAGATGCCGGCATACTGTCGTTTCTGAGCTTCATTCTTTTGTTCACTTTTTAAACTGTCTGTCATCGGATCCCGCAGGAAGCTACATCGCTAAACACGAACTTTACCTGTTATTTTTGTTGGAACAAAGAGACTTTATGAGCCGAATCAGAACAAGGAAGTGAGGACGTTAACCTCTTCTGATTGGTCAGATTGATGACATGTGATCAAGCGTCAAGCAATGATTGGCGGAGACAGTTGAAGGGGGCGGGACTTTTCTTAAAGCAGAGTTTGCAGCTAGTTTTGCGGCTGGATTGTGGTAACATCATTCTGATTAAAAAATTATTTATAGAATCAAAGAAAAATGTATTTTACGATCTTCCATATTATAAACTATCCAGTGTTAAATCAGGGCCGTTTGGATGAACACAGAGCTGATACCATAGTGATGGTAAATGTTTTAGATATGTGAAAATGGGTAATTTCCCGCGGCACACCAGACCATCTCTCACGGCACATTAGTGCGCCGCGGCACACTGGTTGAAAAACACTGATTTAGAGGAAATGGACTGTTTAGACCTGAGTGAAAGCTTCATGTCTGATCTTAAAGCACCTGCCCAGCAGTCACTTGAGTTCCATACTCACATTGGTGGCCATTATCCTAAGATCCTTGGTTCTTTACTTGGATGCTTACTCTCATCTGGGATTGCTTCAGAGGGATTAACAATTTTCTCTCAAAAGTGCGGTAGATATGGTAGCAGATGCTTAAAGGAAAAATATGAATACTAGGAATTAGTAATAGTAGGTGATAATTATTCATGTAAGAATTTTTGGAAATGGTAGTGTTAGTTCCTTTTGAGCTTTAGATCTTTGGATGATTATGTTCCATGTTTACACGAAAAATTATTTAAAAAAAAAGAAGTGATTTTCTTTAAAAGTATGACAGTTAGGTAATACCTAGTCATGTGAGAGAGTTTGGTGACTTTAGAATCTTCAGAACATTTGAACGTTTTTGATCAGATATGATATCTCGGTTAAAATTTAAAGCAAGTATTTTCTTTCTTAATCATTGTTGTAGCATGGATATGATGAGTTTTATGACTAGATCATATGAATTTAACTATTTATCTGTTTTTGAGGGATTACGAATTTATTTATTTTTGAAATTCATCTTCTTCTGAACCCTGCACTCTTCAGCTGCCTCACTGCCATCTCTCTGTCGGAAGCAGGAGAGCGCTGTTCTTAATAAAAAGAAACAAAACCCGGGTATTTTAATCTTTTATACTTTTACTTTTTATCTTTCAAATGCCTTTGTAGGTCATTGTTTGAGTTAAGACAAAACGCAAGAGACACTTGCTGAGGATTTAAATGTTTATTAAGAGTTTTTGAGCCTCTTGGTCTGAATCTGTGAATGCTTACTTGCTAACTTTACCGAACAGTTTAACCTCCCGCTCCAACTGCTTCTGTATTCTGCTGCACTGTACAACAGTAAAATGTTGTGATTCCTTAATGATATGCAGACCTCTACTAGAGCATTTATTTGAAATGACACACGTTAAAATAAGAATGGTGGATGTGAATTGCGTTGCGTTTGATCGGAAAATGAATTTGAATGATGCGCACCATGTGGTGGGGGTAGCGGATTCGCGGTACTCCTGTGTGCAAAGGATCAGGATATGTTACACCCCTAACCAATGTGCTTTTTTTTCACTATGAGCACATCCGGAGACCCACGTATCGCCACTTATGCCTCCTTTTGCGGTATGCATGCCGCACTGGCCTGATACCGCGATGACTGTAAATTTGTGGTTTATTGTGGAGACCTAAAAAACACAATTAAATTGTTTCTTTGATTAGGTGTTTGACCCACTGAAGACTGGAAGATGAACATCCCCTCTTAGGGTTGTTCCTTATAATGAGAACTAATGAGTTACTTAAGATAAATTAGAGTTGTGCAGATGCTGACTGAGATTATCTAGATTTGTACTGGTGTTTTGTTAAATAGACATGTTTTAAAACACAACATCCTTCTACAAGTATAAAAGGTCCTCTGTGTTTATGTTCTTGCAGTCCTCCCTCAGTTTGTAACTGAAGAGGAAGATCTCTACAGCCAGCAGAGGATTTTTGGAGTGAGACAGAAGGAACAAGAACCTGCACATATTAAAGAGGAGCAGGAGGAACAAGAACCTCCACACATTAAAGAGGAACAGGATGAACCAGAACCATCACAGATTAAAGAGGAGCAGGATGAACCAGAACCATCACAGATTAAAGAGGAGCAGGATGAACCAGAACCATCACAGATTAAAGGGGAACAGAAGGAACAAGAACCTCCACATATTAAAGAGGAGCAGGAGGAACAAGAACCTCCACACATTAAAGAGGAACAGGAGGATCCAGAACCTCCACAAATTAAAGAGGAACAAGAACGGTTCTGCATCAGTCAGGATGAGGAACAACTTCATCTGAAGCAGGAGACTGAAACATTGATGGAGATTCCTATTTTTAAGGAAAATGAGAACAATGAAGGAGATCTAAACAATCAGCAGAGCTTTAATGCAGAAGAAGATGAAGAAGGAAGCCAACACGAAGAACTAACTATAGACAAAGAGGCAGATGCACAGAACAGAGATCAGAGGAAGAGAAAAGACAGAATTCATGTCCACAGTGTGGACAGCTCTCACATATCAGAAAGTCAATGTGACTCTGTTGTTAGAAAAAACACTAAGAAAGCAACTTTAGTTAAGAAACGCAAACAATCCCCACACAAAAAGATACTTTCTTCTATAGAGGCGGGTGAAAGCTCAGGAATTGTTAGTAATCTCTTTCCCTACTCAAAAACTGAGTGTGATGGCAGACTTTATTTCTGTCCAGAATGCAGTAAAAGTTTTGGTTACTGGTCTGAGTTTAGAATTCACAAGTTAACTCACACAGGAGATAAGCCTTTTTCTTGTAAAGAATGTGATAAAAGTTTTACTGCTTCTTATGATCTTAAAATACACTTGAGAACTCATACAGGAGAGAAGCCTTTTTCTTGTAATGAATGCAATTTTAGTTGTAGTCGTGCATCTAATCTGAAATCACACATGAGAACTCACACTGGAGAAAAGCCTTTTTCCTGTACAAAATGTGATAAAACTTTTACTCAATTATATAGTGTCAAATCCCACATGAGAACTCATACAGGAGAGAAGCCCTTTTTTTGTAAAGAATGTGATACAAGTTTTAGTCGTGCATCTTATCTCAAATCACACATGAGAACTCACACAGGAGAAAAGCCTTTTTCTTGTAAAGAATGTGATAAAAGTTTTAGTGGAATGTCTAGCCTCAAAAGACACATGATAACTCACACTGGAGAGAAGCAATTTTTTTGTAAAGAATGTGATTCAAGTTTTAGTCGTGCACCTTATCTCAAATCGCACATGAGAACTCACACAGGAGAAAAGCCCTTTTCTTGTAAAGAATGTGGTACAAGTTTTAGTCGTGGATCTAGTCTAAAAATACACATGAGAACTCATACAGGAGAAAAGCCCTTTTCTTGTACAGAATGTGAAAAAAGTTATAGTCGTGGATGTAGTCTTAAAATACACATACAAACTCACAAAGGAGAAAGGCCCTTTTCTTGTACAGAATGTGAAAAAAGTTATAGCAGTGCATCTCATCTCAAAACACACATGATAACTCATACAGAATAGAAGACATTTTCTTATAAAAATTGTGATAAAAGATTTAGTCAAATATCTAGTCTCAAGTCACAGATTAGAACTCATGTGTGATTTCTCAGAAAAGATGTTTTAGTCAAAAAAAAATTTAAAGGCCATTGTGTGGAAACACTTTGAATTTTGTAAAGTGGTGACCATACAGTGTGGTAGAATGTTCTTATAATGTTCTGAATCACACTGGTTAAAGTTTTTGCTAAAGAGGTTCTGCATCAATCTTATGTCAGTGAAACGGATGGTTTAAAATGAACCAAAATCTAAAGTGAAACAAATCGACAACTACAAATATCAAATCGTTGTTAAAAATGAATCATTACACCCCCAATGTAAACAGAGCCACAGGCTGATGGCCTCCATACTGAGCATATTGATGTAGTAATTCAGTTAAAAGAAGTCAGGCGTTAGTATAGAAAACAAAGAAATGAAGAGTTTTCTGACAGGTGCTGCAAACATCTTTCTTCTTCTTCTTTGATATTCTTATTTTTAAGATACTTCTAAATGTTTTTAACATCTATTAACTGCAATTATCAAGATCCTTAGAATAAAGGATTTATATATTTCAATGTATGTATATTATTCTATACAATGAGTCTCACTGTTTAAAATGTTTGATTAAAAAATGTCACATTTTTAAAAAAAAAATATTCTTAAAGATGAACCAGTACATATAAATGTGTTGTATTTAATCACCATAGTTTAATCTTCATCTTTTAAATTGTTTCATTTTGGTTCTAACTCATGCTGATACAATGTGCATGTTGTCTAAGCCTTTGTTACTATGACAGCACTGGAAATATTTTGTTTGCATCTTTAATTGTAATACTTTTTATGAGATTGGTAAACATTTCATTGTAGTTTTAGAAAGGTATTGACTGGAGTTGATATTTTTTGCGGCATATAAGCAATTTCTTTAGGAAAGGATTTTTCCAAAATGGCGACGTGTGTTTCTATCTTGTGTTCAAGTGATTCCTGTTTAGAATCAGATATTAGAAGTGTTTCTCTGCTCTTTTTAGTTGTCAGTGTTCTGTTCCAGCCTTTCCTGTGAAGAATAAAGTGGACGTGAACATCAGTCAGAAGTGTGGAGTCCTTTCTGCTGTTTGTTGGTTCTCTGCAGATTCCAAAGCTGGACTCCTCAAGTCCAATTCTGACTGCTGAACTCAGGACTGAGCTCAGATCACAGAGCTCCATCAGGAAGTGTGAAGAAGACTGAAGTCGGCAAACTGCTTCTCTGGTTTTCTCATCAGTCCGAGTGCAGCAGCGAGCTCAAAAGAAACCTTCAAACTTTGTACTTGTGAAGGTTGGCCAAAGGTGGACCCTCAGCATTTATGAAAAGCTGTTGGTGGACTCAAGAACCACAGGGAGACGGGCATCTTTAGAGCTCTGATCCCTTTTTTAATTTCAACCGCAGGCAACGTGACATGGCAGCCCAAAAACAACCCCTCCAAACTTTACAAAAAAACACCACTTATATACAATTCAGACCATTCAGACCATACCATAAACTTAGAAGTAGGGCCAACTGCCTGACCAAATGTAAACAGTGAGTGTAAAACCAATGGGTAAAATGAGATGTTTAACTAACCATAAAGTGACTGGGAAAACTAATAATTAATAAGAAACTAAATGCATGATCAAACCAACAATAAGGAACAAAACAAAACAAAAGGTCTCGAGATCCACCCCTCTCCATTTCAGCTGATGGTTCTTCCAGGCCAAGCTGATTGATGGCAAACTGGATCACAGCTGGTGTCCAAGGGAGGCCTTCATGGCACGCTTCATGGAAACACTCCCCTCTGGTGGACACTCAAAAACAAAGAAATTAATGGAGAGAACAAAACACAAAAATGTCATATGGTGAGCTTTCACCTCAAGTGAGGGAGGATGCGATCACGAATCCTCACTACTGCAGTGAGGAAACAAAATATTCGGGACCTGTCCACACCGGTGACCCCCCAATCAAGTTCACAGAGTACGCTACCACAGGACCCCCCAGATCCAAGCAAAGAGCCAGACCCTGGAGATCCCACTGCAGCGACCCCGTTCACTGAGAAAGGTCAATCACTGATGTGGAGGATCCCTCAGAGGAAGACATTTGAGTTAAAAATGTAAAAGGAGTAAAATAGATTAAAATGAATAGATAAATAAAAAAAAAAGATATAAATTAAAAGACAAGTAAAATAAATAAATAAATATATACATACATAAAAAATAGACCGACATAATTCAGTAAAAATCAATAAATATTAAGTAAAAGTAGAGGATAAAAGAAAATATCAAATCAACAAAAAGCCAGGTTAAAAAGGTGGGTCCTGAGCCTCCCTTTAAAAACATGAACAGTCTCTGCGGCCCTGACGCATTCTGGGAGGCTGTTCCACAGGCGAGGTCCATAATGACTGAATGAGGCCTCGCCGCATGTTTTAGTTCTAACTTTTGGAATAACCTAAAGGCCTGTTTCAGAGGACCTCAGGCTCCGCGAGGGCTCATACCTTAAAATCATATTAGATAAATAAGAGGGCCCAATACCGTAAAACATTTATAAACCAATAAAAGAATTTTAAAATCAATTCTGAATTTCAAAGGGAGCCAATACAGCGATTTTAAAATCGGTGTAATGTGTTCCCGCCCCCTGGTCCTCGTCAGCATGCGTGCGGCTGAGTTTTGTAATAGCTGAAGGTTTGATATCCTTTTTCTGGGAAGACCAGAGAGCAGGGCATTACAATAATCTAGTCTACTTGAAACAAAAGCATGCATCAGCACCTCTGTGCTGGCAAGAGAGAGGAATGGGCGGACTCTGGCAATATTTTTAAGATGATAAAATCCTGTTTTTGTTATGTTTTTAATTTGTGGAATAAAATTAAACTCAGAGTCGAAAATCACACCCAGGTTTCTCACGCATTGAGAAGTTTTATAGTTTTTTAGTTTAGATAAAACAAACTCTCTCTTGTCCTCAGAACCGATCACTAAAACCTCTGTTTTGTCCGGGTTGAGCTGTAAAAAGTTCTCTGTCATCCATGACTTAATGTCTAAAATACAATTTAAAAGAACGTTGACCAACTCTTCATCATCAGGAGACACGGCAATGTAAAGTTGTGTATCATCAGCGTAGCTGTGAAAACAGACGCCATGTCTCCTGATGACGTCCCCAAGTGGCAGCATATATAAATTAAAAAATAATGGACCTAAAATTGAGACTTGGGGGACCCCACAATTGATGTCAAAGACCTTTGAAGAGCATGTATCCATACTTACATAAAATCTACGATCTGTGAGATAGGAATAAAACCACACCACCTCTTATATCTCTAAGGGAAGGTATTGCACAAGATCCACCCTTCCCTTGAGCAAGTCGGGCAAGGAGGCGTCCAGGTTTGTTTCCAGGTTCAAACAACCCGTGTTTTGCATAAAACATTGTTTCTGCTTTTTGGCAAATTGATTTTTAGGTTGTTTTTTGCTTTATTTAATTTATTATAATCTACTATATAAGATTATGCACAAAATCCATGATGTAAACATGTTTTTATTCATATAAAGTGTGAATTATGTATATGCTGTCATGTATCCCTTCCAGATAAAATGTAAAAAATAAATGACAAAAAAACTATTTACTATTCAGTTTTTAACTCTATACATTTGACGTTTTGTGCTGATGTTGTCTCTTGGTCTCTGTTTGAGGTTTAATTAAATATTCCCCTCTCTCTGCGTGGATATCACGGTTACTGACGGTCACTGTTTAGTAACCAACATAGATGGCATGATCCCGGGTTTGTCCCCCGCCCCTTCTACCATCCACGCTCACAATCATTTGAGAAAGACCGCTTTAACCCAATGCATCATGGGGGTTGTAGTGCATAAACTCACGCAGATGCCGGCATACTTGCGTTTCTGAGCTTCATTCTTTTGTTCACTTTTTAAACTGTCTGAAGTCGGATACCGCTGGAAGCTACACCGCTAAACACGACCTTTACCTGTTATTTTTGTTGGAACAAAGAGACTTTATGAGCCGAATCAGAACAAGGAAGTGAGGACGTTAACCTCTTCTGATTGGTCAGATTGATGACATGTGATCAAGCCTTCAGCAATGTTTGGCGGAGACAGTCGAAGGGGGTGGGACTTTAGCAGATGATTAGAAAAAATATGAATACTATGAATTAGTAATAATAGGTGATAATTATTCATGTAAGAATTTTTGGAAATGGTAGTGTTAGTTCCTTTTGAGCTTTAGAACTTTGGATGATTATGATCCAAGTTTACACAAAAAAATCCTTAAAAAAAGAAGTGGTTTTCTTAAAAAATACTTGTTGTAGTATGACAGTTAGGTAATACCTAGTCATGTGAGAGAGTTTGGTGACTTTAGAATCTTCAGAACATTTGAACGTTTTTGATCAGATCAGATATTGCGGTTAAATTTGAAAGCAAGAGCGCTGTTCTTAATAAAAAGAAACAAAACCCGGATATTTTAATCTTTTATACTTTTACTTTTTATCTTTCAAATGCCTTTGTAGGTCGTTGTTTGAGTTAGGACAAAAAGCAAGAGACACTTGCTGAGGGTTTAAATGTTTATTAAGAGTTTTTGAGCCTCTTGGTCTGAATCTGTGAATGCTTACTTGCTAACTTTACCAAACAGTTTAACCTCCCGCTCCAACTGCTTCTGTATTCTGCTGCACTGTACAACAGTGAAATGTTGTGATTCCTTAATGATATGCAGACCTCTACTAGAGCATTTATTTGAAATGACACACGTTAAAATAAAAATGGTGGATGTGAATTGCGTTGCGCTTCTTCGGAAAATGAATTTGAATGAATCGCACCATGTGGTGGGGGTAGCGGATTTGCGGTACTCCTGTGTGCAAAGGATCAGGATATGTTACACCCCTAACCAATGTGCTTTTTTTTTTACTATGAGCACATCCGGAGACCCACGTATCGCCACTTATGCCTCCTTTCACGGTATGCATGCCGCACTGGCCTGATACCACGATGACTGTAAATTTGTGTTTTATTGTGCAGGCCTAAAAAACACCATTAAATTGTTTCTTTGATTAGGTGTTTGACCCACTGAAGACTGGAAGATGAACATCCCCTCTTAGGGTTGTTACTTATAATGAGAACTAATAAGTTACTTAAGCTAAATTAAAATTGTGCAGATGCTGACTGAGATTATCTAGATTTGTATTGGTGTTTTGTTAAATAGACATGTTTTAAAACACAAAATCCTTCTAAAATATAAAAGGTCCTCTGTTTGTGTTTATGTTCCTGCAGTCCTTCCTCAGTTTGTAACTGAAGAGGAAGATCTCTACAGCCAGCAGAGGATTTTTGGAGTGAAACAGAAGGAACAAGAACCTGCACATATTAAAGAGGAGCAGGAGGAACAAGTACCATCACAGATTAAAGAGGAACAGGATGAACCAGAACCATCAAAGATTAAAAAGGAACAGGAGAAACAAGAACCTCCACAGATTAAAGAGGAACAGGATGAACCAGAACCATCAAAGATTAAAAAGGAACAGGAGGAACCAGAACCATCACAGATTAAAGGGGAACAGGAGGAACCAGAACCTCCACAAATTAAAGAGGAACAGGAGGAACCAGAACCATCACAGATTAAAGAGGAACAAGAATGGTTCTGCATCAGTCAGGATGAGGAACAATTTCATCTGAAGCAGGATACTGAAACATTGATGGAGATTCCTACTTTTAAGGAAAATGAGAACAATGAAGGAGATCTAAACAATCAGCAGAGCTTTAATGCAGAAGAAGATGAAGAAGGAAGCCAACACGAAGAACTAACTATAGACAAAGAGGCAGGTGCACAGAACAGAGATCAGAGGAAGAGAAAAGACAGAATTCATGTCCACAGTGTGGACAGCTCTCACACATTAGAAAGTCAATGTGACTCTGTTGTTAGAAAAAACACTAAGAAAGCAACTTTAGTTAAGAAACGCAAACAATCCCCACACAAAAAGATACTTTCTTCTATAGAGGCAGGTGAAAGCTCAGGAATTGTTAGTAATCTCTTTCCCCACTCAAAAACTGAGTGTGATGGCAGACTTTATTTCTGTCCAGAATGCAGTAAAAGTTTTGGTTACTGGTCTGAGTTTAGAATTCACAAGATAACTCACACAGGAGAGAAGCCTTTTTCTTGTAAAGAATGTGATAAAAGTTTTACTGCTTCTTATGATCTTAAAGTACACTTGAGAACTCATACTGGAGAGAAGCCTTTTTCTTGTAATGAATGCAATTTTAGTTGTAGTCGTGCATCTAATCTGAAATCACACATGAGAACTCACACTGGAGAAAAGCCTTTTTCCTGTACAAAATGTGATAAAACTTTTACTCAATTATATAGTGTCAAATCCCACATGAGAACTCATACAGGAGAGAAGCCTTCTACTTGTAAAGAATGTGATAAAAGTTTTAGTGGAATGTCTAGTCTCAAAAGACACATGAGGACTCACACTGGAGAAAAGCCCTTTTTTTGTAAAGAATGTGATACAAGTTTTAGTCGTGCATCTTATCTCAAATCGCACATGAGAACTCACACAGGAGAAAAGCCTTTTTCTTGTGCAGAATGTGGTACAAGTTATAGTCGTGGATCTAGTCTAAAAATACACATGAGAACTCATACAGGAGAAAAGCCCTTTTCTTGTACAGAATGTGAAAAAAGTTATAGTCGTGGATGTAGTCTTAAAATACACATAAGAACTCACACAGGAGAAAGGCCCTTTTCTTGTACAGAATGTGAAAAAAGTTATAGCAGTGCATCTCATCTCAAAACACACATGAGAACTCATACAGAAGAGAAGACATTTTCTTATAAAAATTGTGATAAAAGATTTAGTCAAATATCTAGTCTCAAATCACAGATTAGAACTCATGTGTGATTTCTCAGAAAAGATGTTTTAGTAAAAAAAGAATTTAAAGGCCATTGTGTGGAAACACTTTGAATTTTGTAAAGTGGTGACCATACAGTGTGGTAGAATGTTCTTATAATGTTTTGTTTGTATTATTTTGATGTGAAAAAAACCACAGTGGAGTGAACTTTATAAAACTTGGATTTGTCAGTAATTCTTGTTTATTTGTTTATTTGTACACATGTTTAACACCTGATTATGTTGGAAGGAATACAAGTAATCTGGAAAACTTAACCTACACTATTCAGTACCAGGTATTTATTAATCACACTGGTTAAAATGTTTGCTAAAGAGGTCCTGCATCAATCTTATGTCAGTGAAATGGATGGTTTAAATGAACCAAAATCTAAAGTGAAAGAAATCGACAACTACAAATATCAAATCGTTGTTAAAAATGAATCATTACACCCCCAATGTAAACAGAGCCACAGGCTGATGGCCTCCATACCGAGCACATTGATGTAGTAATTCAGTTAAAAGAAGTCAGGCGTTAGTATAGAAAACAAAGAAATGAAGAGTTTTCTGACGGGTGCTGCAAACATCTTTCTTCTTCTAATTTGATATTCTCATTTTTAAGATACTTCTAAATGTTTTTAACATCTATTAACTGCAATTATCAAGATCCATAGAATAAAGGATTTATATATTTCAACATATGTATATTTATTCTATACAATGAGTCTCACTGTTTAAAATGTTAGATAAAAAATGTCAAATTAAAAAAATATATATTCTTAAAGATGAACCAGTACATATAAATGTGTTGTACTTGATCACCATAGTTTAATCTTCATCTTTTAAATTGTTTCATTTTGGTTCTAACTCATGCTGATACAATGTGCATGTTGTCTAAGCCTTTGTTACTATGACAACACTGGAAATATTTTGTTTGCATCTTTAATTGTAATACTTTTTATGAGATTGGTAAACATTTCATTGTAGTTTTGAAAAGGTATTGACTGGAGTTGATATTTTTTGCAGCATATAAGCAATTTCTTTAGGAAAGGATTTTTCCAAAATGGCGACGTGTGTTTCTGTCTTGTGTTCAAGTGATTCCTGTTTTGAATCAGAGATTAGAAGTGTTTTTCTGCTCTTTTTAGTCGTCAGTGTTCTGTTCCAATCTTTCCTGTGAAGAATAAAGTGGACGTGAACATCAGTCAGAAGTGTGGAGTCATTTCTGCTGTTTGTTGGTTCTCTGCAGGTTCCAAAGCTGGACTCCTCAAATCCAGTTCTGACTGCTGAACTCAGGACAGAGCTCAGATCACAGAGCTCCATCAGGAGGTGTGAAGAAGACTGAAGTCGGCAAACTGCTTCTCTGGTTTTCTCATCAGTCCGAGTGCAGCAGCGAGCTCAACAGAAACCTTCAAACTTTGTTCTGGTTTTATTGAGTCTCTTTAAGTTTCAGATATTATCTTGAAAAATTCGCCCAGCATTTGCAGCTTTAAGAATTTATGTTTTCCTGTTTTCATTTTTTAAACAGATTCATCTTTTCAAAGTAAGCCTGAAGAAATGTAACCAGAACGTTGTGATTCTAAATCAGGGGTCACCAACACGTCACACATGGGCGCCAGGTCGCCCTCGAGCACCTCATAAGTCGCCCGCCGGTCTCTTCTAAAAATAGCACAACTCACTTGTGAGCTGCTCGAAAATTTCATTTTATTGCGATGCAATTTTTTGAAATCACACTTGCCTTTACAAAGAATTAAAATTCAGAGAATTTTGAAAATATATGTTCATTATTGCTGAAGCCAAAAACGGCCTATCCCACTTTATTTTTTTGTTATATCTAGATAATCCATAACAGAATGAAGTGTCCAGTTCTCCCTTTCCCACATGGAGACGTTACCTGTTTTAAGATTCTTTATTTTGTGGTTAACAACAGAAGCAATAGAAGAAAACACTTCACAAAAGTTGTTTTTAGTCAATTCTTTTACTTATTAGCGGAGCTTCGCTTCCCAAACACCTGAGTGAACCGCCCCCTCCCTTTATTTCCCCCAAACCCCAGCTGCTTCCCCATTAACTCTGACATTTGAGTTGGATTGGATTTTTAATAATTAGTTATCTTTAATGGAAACACAATTTCTTAAAAAGAAAAAAAAACTCGCATTTTTAGAAAAACGTTTTTGCGAGAGCTGGTTTTGGGGCGTATTGTAATGGATGGAGATTTTTCTCAAAACTGTAATGGAAATTGACTTTTTTCTGATTAAATGTGCTTCTGAAGTGTCTGTCCGAGTACAGCACAGCGGGCGCCACGACAGATCACCGTCACAGCTGATCGTGCATCTCCTCTGTAAAATCAATAACCAAGATTTCCTCATCACTTCACCTGCAGCCTGAATACGATGCAGAAGTCTCATTTGAGGATCATCACGAGTGCAGTGACAAACTTCAATGGATCTAGTCGTGTTCTTCATCAAAGATTCATCAAAGGAACATCCCATAATAGTAGAATGACATGAAGTAATGCAGATTCTCACAGAAAATGAAGGAACCAGCAGTTCTGAGAAGAAAGCAGAGGCTGAGGATTCTGGGTCTGAAGACAAACCAGAAAGAAGTAGATCAGAACCTGAAGAAGATTGGGGAACCAATGTGGATGTTTGGAGGAGGAGCTTCATCTGTGATGTAGATTGGGGGTCCCCAAACTTTTTTCTTTGAGGGCAACATAAGCACAGCTCAGGTATCTGGAGTTCCATCATTTCAATGCTAGTTTTATTGAATCTCAGTCAGCCACGCTATATCACAAGTGTATATTAAAATGAAGACAAAATCAATCTTAAACACATTGCTGATTCAAAAGAGCATTTATTAGATCCAAACAGGTTGCAGGAATTTGACAGACAGCTTTCAGTTTGAACCTTTAGACACTAAGATGCAGTTCTGGAAACAGCCAGCAGGTGTCTCCCTTCTCCCTCCTGCTTCAATGCAGTTAGTGTTGTTGCAGCAGCTGCATCAAAGTGATTCTCTGTGATTCCTCACTAACATCAACTCTGTTCATTCATGTCCTCTGTAGCAGACTTTATGCTCAGAAGGTTTCTGCTAGTTTTGGACTTCTTTAAAAACTACACCTAAAACCCTGACACCACAAGAGTTTTACCCAGAAAACATAAAAGAAAAAGGAAGTTCAGTCATAAAATTGTAGAAAACATCAATTAAACCAAAACTGTGTCTTTCAAACTGCATGAGTCAATTTTTCTCAGAAAAGCGTAAAGACATCTGAGTATTGAGGTCCTGAGTTTTGTTAAGTTTTGGTTCCATTCTTGTCTTAAGCAAGCTGCTGGAGGTAGTCTTTGAAAATGTTTGAAGATCTGGACAGAAAGTTCAGTCTGATCAATGATCCTTAATTGGTTTACAAACAAACTCACATTTGTTTATCAAATGTAGATGAAAGAAGAAAGCGATGATCTAGGAAATAATCTGTTTGTATGCAAGTCTCTGTTTCTCCAGATCCTGGAGCTGCTGAACATCTGAATCCAACTGATGTTTCAGATCAACACTTCAAGTTAGAACGAGAAGATGAAGTGCAGTTCTCCATCAGTCCACCGGGGGAGTTGCAGCACAATAACTGTCCACTTGATGCTGAGAGAGACAGTGGAGCTGATCTCAGATCAGTTCATGCTGCAGCTCTGACACTCATCTCTACTTCCTCTGATTCCTCCATCACTCTGCTCTCCACCTCCAGGAACAACAACTCTGCAGACAAGCTGCTGATGATGATGCTCCTCTCTGCTTCCCCAAGAGGAACATCAGACTCATCACTTCTACCACCTACAAAGAGAAAGCAGAAATAGAGAGATGAAGGAGTGTCTCCTGATGGTGGTGTGTCAGTCAGTGATGCAGCACAGCAGCAGAAAGAGCAGCAGGAGCTTCAGTTCTGTTCAGAGCAGCAGCTTCCTGTCATCTTCACCTGTTGGAGCTTCTGCTGCTCTGATTGGCTGACTGTTGTCCTGAAGCCTGTCATCATTCTCCTCAGAGCTTCACTGAGAAGCTGCAGCTTCACAGGAAACTCTGCATCATTGCTCTCAGACTAACTTTAGGACCAAACATCTGGAAGCAGCTGGACTGACTCCAACCCTCTACTGACCTCAGAGTCTGCAGTTTGAAGTTTGGACTCTCCACCAGATCCTGGATCTGCTGAACATCTAAATAATGCAGGTTGTTGTGACTCAGGTCCAGTTCGATCAAGTGGGATGTGTTGGACTTCAGAGCTGAGATTAGATCAGCACAGCTGGTTTGTGTAAACCTGCAGTTCTTCAATCTGAATCCAGAACAGAGTTTAATATTTTTTTTTTGGTTCAAAGGAATTAAACACTTTTTATTTCTGGAGTTTAAAGAGAAACAAATGCAAAGAGTTTTGTTTAAAGACAAAGTTCATGTCTTTCATCCTTCAGTTCTTCTAAAGAGTTCAGAGCTAAAGAAGATCAGAAAGTTTGGAAAAGTCCAAAGATGTGAATCAACAGCAGCAGATCAGAAGAGTCCAGCAGAAGCAGAGAAGAAGAACATTCAGGAACATTCAGGACAACATGCAGCTGCTTCAGTAAAGAAGTCCAGATGTGTGAAAGTCAAACATCAGCCTGTGGCTGCATCTAAACCAACTGATGTTTCTGCACAATCAGCAGAAAAAGTCCACTTCCTCTTTCTGTTCAGCTCTTCTCCAAACAGCACTGAATCATGGGAGAATTTCAGCACCATAGTGATGGAAAGTCTTCATTCTGTCATTGGAATGCGTCTGAACTTCCAGAAAACATCCACCTTTATCCATATGAGATTATTTTGATCTTCAGGAAAGGGCTTTCCTTAGATATGTACTGAAAAGGATGAAGAAGAAGAAACATCTGCAGATCTTTATGGAAAAAGAAAAGATCAGTCCTGAAGGAAGCTCACATTTGAAATAAAGAAGATGGAAAGAAACATTCAAACATGAGATCTTCTGCCACAGTGAATGGACTAAAGCTCAGAAGAAGAAAACAGCCTTCAGCATGAAGATGGTCAGCATGCACCAGGAGAACATCCGCCTCATGTCTGCAGTTTAATGTCAACACAACTTTGTCATCATATTGATCTGAACAAAACTGAAACATGGAGTCTGACCTCAGAGTCTGCAGTCTGCAGTCTGGACTCTCCAGAAAACCACACAGATGACGAACTCCTGAATCCTGCAGCCTCTTGTTCCAGCTCAGGTCAAGTTCTTTAAGATTGAATGGTTTCCTCCTAAGAGCAGAGCCCAGAGCATTACAGCTGATCTCCGACAAACTGCAGTCCACCAACCTGAAATAAGACAGAAAAGTGTGTTAAGGAGCAGTAATGGCAGCTGGAGGTCCAGGAACTTTGTAAATTCAGTCTGGTGGGAGACGCCCTGAGATAAGGGACTGACAGATTACATTTTTAGTGTCAAATGTGGGCTAAAAATTTAAGGTCACTTTGATTAGACTCTTTTTACATGGCGTCAGACAAAATGGCGACTGTGTGTAAAATTACTTCTGTTTACCGGTACAGACCGGGAAAGCTGACAGCTGAAAGCTGTTTAAAACAATTTTAAGTAAATAATAAAAGATAACCTTATCAACTCCAAGAGAAAATTGTACAATATTTATCTTAGAAATGTCTGACCTAATTGTATTTCTATTTCCTCTCTTGGATCGGTCACAAATCAAAATACAAATATCAGTAGTCCTGCCTGCAGAATACTGGAGAGCGGCTTCTCCAAATTCCTGTGGAAAATATTAAAGGAGTAATGGATCAACAACCTGGTCAAAGTTAGTCAAATGACACAAGTGTTTCATTGAATCCTACTTGTTTGGTCATGAAGATAACTATGATTTTATTCTTCTAATTTATGCTAAAGCTAGCAATAACTTTGAGATGTAGAGCTGCAAAAGAGCCTTTATGCCTTGTTAAAAGTTGACCCTTTCCCTTTGGGTGGGGTACAGGTCTCTTGGCCTACGAGGTGAACAGCAGTTCAGAGTAACCGGCTCTGGGGTCTCTCTTGGGGTCTCTCGAAGGGATACTGGAAAGTTTTCCAATTGAGGACTCTGTCATCCTCCTGGGGGACTTTAATGCCCACATGGTAAGTAACAGTGGCACCCGGAGGTGCATTGATTGAATGGAACGGCCTCCCTGATTGAAAAAGAGTGGTGTCTTGTTGCTGGACTTCTGTGCTTGTAATACTTTCTCCATAACGAACATCATGTCTGACCACTAGGATGACCATCAATACACCTGGCATCAGGACACCCAAGACAGGAGATCCATGATCAACTTTGAAGTTGTTTCAGATGACCTAAAACTGTGTGTTTTGGACACTCAAGTAAAGAGATGGGCAAAGCTGCCCACTGATCACTACCTGGTGGTGAGTTGGATTTTCTGGTGGGGGAGGAGGCCGTAAAGACTTGGCCTCTAAGGGTTAGGGGCTGCTGGGAACGTCTGGCTGAGCCCTCTATTAGGAAGGTCTTTAATTCCGACATCTAGAAGAGCATCAAACAGGCACAAAGGGAGGCTGGTGAAATGAGTCAGATTGGACCTTGTTCTCCACCTCCATTGTCTGTGTTGCTTTCCGGAGCTGTGGTCACAAGGTCTCTGGTGGCTGTCATGGTGGCAATTCCAGAACCCTGTGGTGGACACCGGAAAAAGAGGATGCTGTCAAACTGAAGAATAACTCCTACCAAGCCTGGATGACTTGTAAAACTACAGAGGCAGCAGACAGGTATCGGCAGTCTAAGTAAGCTGCGGCCTGGGATGTTGCTGAAGCAAAATCTTGGTCCTGGAAGAGTTTAGTAAGGCCATGGAGAAAGACTATCAGTTGAGGTTCTGGCAAATCATCTGGGGGGGGGGGTGATGACTTCGACTAGGGACTGTCGGACGGTGGAAGGAATACTTCGAGGATCTCCTCAATCCCGACACACTTTCTCTTGACGAAGCAGAAGCTAAGGACCCTGGGTTGGGACTCTTCCATCACCTGGGCTGAAGTCACCAAGAGGCTCCAAGAATGAATGAGGACCGCCCTGAGTACTTTAAGTCTATGGATGCTGTGGGGATGTCTTGGCTGACACGGCAGCATTACGTGGCAATCTGGGACTGTACCACTGGACTGAGAGACGGGTGGTGGTCCCCTGGAGGGTGTTCCAACTACCGGGGAATCACACTCCTCAGCTTCTCTGGAAAAGTCTATGCCAGGGTACTGAAGATGAGAGTACATCTGATAGTCGAACCTCAGATTCGGGAACAGTATGGTTTCCGTCCTAGTTGTAGAACTGTGGACCAGCTCTAGACCCTTTTTAGGGTACTGGAGGGTTTGTTGAAGTTTGCTCATCCAGTCCATATGTGTTTTGTGGATTTGGAGAAGGCATTTGATTGCATCTCCCGTGGTGTCCTGTGGAGGGTGTTCTGGGAGTATGGGGCCTTAGGAGCCTTACTGAGGGTTGTCCATTCATTGTATGATTGGAGCAGAATCTTGGTTAGCCAGCAGTAGTCAGACCTGTTCCCAGAGTATTTTGGACTCCGACAGGGTTCCCTTTATCACTGGTTCTGTTCATAGTCTTTATGGACAGAGTTTCTAGGTGCAGCCATTCCCCGGAGGGGATCCGTTTTGAGGACCACAGGATTTCATCTCTGATCTTTGCAGATGATATTGTTCTGTTGGATTCATCGATCCAGGACCTCCAGCATGTATTTGAATGGTTTGTAGCTGAGTGCGAAGCGTCTTGGATGAGGGTCAGCACAAGTCTGAGGCCATGGTTTTTGACAGGAGAAAGGTACTTTACCCAAACTGGGAGGGTGGAGTGCTCCTACCCTTGATGGAGTTTAAGTATCTTGGGGTCTTGTTCATGAATGAGAGAAGATCAGAGCATGAGATTGAAAGGCGGATTTGAGTATACCTGCCATTATGCAATTGCTGTACCAGTCCATTGTGATGAAGAGAGAGCTGAGCCAGAAAGCAAAGCTCTCAATTTACCAGGTGATCTTCGTTACAGTCCCCACCTATGGTCATGAGCTCTGGGTCATGACCGAAAGAACGAGGTTCCAAATACAAAGAGCCAAAATGAGCTTCCTCTGTAAGGTGGATGGGCACTTCCTTAGAGATAGAGTGAGAAGCTTGGTCACCCAGAAAGAGCTTGGAGTAGAGTCGCTGGCCCTTCACATTGAGAGGAGCCAGTTAACGTGGTTCGGGCATGTGGTCCGGATACCTCCTGGATGCTTCCTTGGGAGGCGTTCTGGGCATGTCCCACTGGGGGGAAGCCCAGGGGAAGACTCAGGACACACTGGAGAGAATAAATCTTTCGGCTGGCCTGGGAATGAATTGGGGTTCCCCCCAGAAGAGCTGGAGGAAGCAGCTGGAGAAAGGGAAGTTTGGGCATCTTTGCTTAGACTACTGCGCCTGCGACCCAGGTCCAGATGAGGGTAAGAAGATGGATGGATGGCTCCCAATCTCCAAGCTGTGGATTGATACCGGTCCGTGGGTCATTTGGTACTGGGCAGCAGAGAAGTAGTTTTTAACTAACATTATTTCCATTCTATTTATTAACTGATACTAAAGGAAGTTTTATTTTGGAAGAACTCCCAGATTGTCTTCAACACATCCATCTATGACTCACAATTCATGTAGGTGAAAACGTTCTCCTCGGTCACGTGTCTTAAATACATCTGCTTGCGAAACTGAAACTTTCAAACTAGCAATGGGAAAAAACACCCAGAAAACTGGAAGCTAAGATAAAATTGAAGCAAACTTCAGCATCATAGAGGCCAGTTTGTGAACATTTTGTGACATTAAAAGAATCCATGTTCTAAAATAGATTGAAGATACTGATTGACAAGATCACGATTTAAACAGATCAATTTCATATCAATCAACACAACTCAATAAATTTAAATGATAGAAAAAAAATTTACCAATCATTATTTTTTTTACAAGCAAAGCTGTAGTAATAAAATCTTCCAGTAAAACATCAAAATGTTTCTACCCTGATATATTGTTCTCATTCTACAAGGAGTACAGCTCATTTACTGACCTCAGAGTCTGTAGTTTGCAGTTTGGACTCTCCAGAAAACCACACAGAAGAAGAAATCCTGAATCCTGGATGTGGTTCCCACTCAGGTCCAGTTCTGTCAGATTGGATGGATTGTTCTTCAAAGTTGAGACCAGAGCTTTACAGCTGATCTCTGACAAACGGCAGTACTCCAACCTGAAATTAAAGAGAAAAGTGTGTTCTGGAGCAGTGATGCCATCTGCAGTCCCATGAACTTGGTAGATTCAATGAGGTGGGACCTGTTCTGATGAGAGACAGACATATTTTCATTTAAAACATAGGGCAGGGCTGCACAGTGGCGCGATGGTTAGCGCTCTTGCCTCACAGCGAGAAGGCCCCAGTTCGACTCCCGGCTGGGACCTTTCTGTGTGGAGTTTGAATGTTCTCCCCGTGCATGCGTGGGTTTTCACCGGGGACTCCATCTTCCTCCCACCGTCCAAAAACATGCTTCATAGGTTAATTGGTGATTCTAAATTGCCCCTAGGTATGACTGTGAGAGTGTATGTGTGTGTGATTGAGGCCCTGCCACAGACTGGCGACCTGTCCTGATGAGAGACAGACATATTTTCATTTGAAACATAGGGCAGAAAAATTGTGATGACCTTTACATAAAAATGCATTACCCCTGGGGGGTGCTGTTTATTAATTTCTCTGTGGATTACAGCTCAAGCTTTAATACCATTTTCTCACACAAGCTGGTATCCCTATTGGAGGAACTGGGCCTGCCCTGTTCAACCTGCCTATGGATCTACAGCTTCCTTTCCGTTTGCAGACGGAGTCAGAGTAGATCATCACACATTCACAGCACAAAGCCTCAGTACTGGTGCCAATACAACATTGTCATCATATTGATTTGAAAAAATCTGGAATCTGACCTCAGAGTCTGCAGTCTGCATTCTGCACTCTCCAGAAAACCACACAGGTGAAGAAGTCTTGAATGCTCCAGGTTCTTATTGTAGCTCAGGTCCAGTTCTGTCAGATTGGATGGTTTGTTCTTCATAGCTGAGCCCAAAGCCTCACAGCCGATCTCTGACAAACTGCAGCTCCTCAACCTGAAATCAGACACAAAGGTTTAGCAATGATGGAAGCTGAAGTTCCAGAAACTTGGCAAATTCAGTCAGGTGGGAGCCACCCTGATGAGACACCAAGAGATTTTCACTTGAAATTTTGGCCTGAAAAATCATGACAACCTGTAAATAAGGGTGTGTGTGTGAGTGCGTGTGGGTGGGTGTGTGTTTGTGCTTCAAGTCCCTCAATGACCATTTTTTTAGTTAAAAAAAACGTTCTCAGCAATGTTTTAATTGTGATTATGAATTTTTTTACCAAAATCCCACAAGCTAAATGTCTTAAAAAGCTATTTTTCATGTTGATCTGAAGCTTCCTTCAGAAAAATATTGTTTGGGTGGGCGTGGCTTTTGGAGCTGAACAGCGCTGATCTGTCTCGTACCCCGCCCGTCTGATTATGGTGCCTCCATGTCTCGCTAGTGTAAATCATCACCGCTGCTCCACAAAGATGTCTAGTAGTTTCGTTTTGAGCTGGATGTCAGCTCGGACAAGGAAGTTGAGAGCTTCACGAACTTTCACCGATCCTCAGTCGTCATTTTGTAGTCATGTCTTCAGTCAGAAATCTGCACTCATCATATTGATCAGAACACAACTAAAGCATGAAGTCTGACCTCAGAGTCTGCAGTCTGCAGTCTGGACTCTCCAGAAAACCACACAGATGAAGAAATCCGGAATCCTGCAGGTTGTTCCTGCTCAGGTCCAGTTCTGTCAGTCTGGACGGGTTGTTCTTTAGAGCTGAAACCAGAGCCTCACAGCTGATCTCTGACAAACTGGAGTCCTCCAACCTGAAAGCAGACAGAAAAGTGTGTTAAGGAGCAGTGCTGAATGCTGGAGTCCCAGGAATTTGACAAATGACCTGTCTTGAGGAGAGACTGACAGATTACATTTTCTGTTGTAATTTTGGCCTGAAAAATAGTAAATGTAAATAAAAATGCTTTACACCTGAGGGTGGGGGTGTGTTAATTTCTTTAGGATTCGGACCCCAAAACATAATGTTTGTGTATCTTTATTTATTGATTGATTTATTGATTGTTAAAAGGGGCAGACAAAATAAGTTTTTCTTCTTTCTGTCCCCATTTCATTTTTTTCCTTTTCTATCATGCTTGAGTTTACAACTCAAGTTTATATTGTATGTTTATAATGAATAAAAATGAAATAAAATGATAAAAAATAAAATAAATAATGTCAAATGAAAATGTAATAGATTTGTTTTTTTAAATTAAAGTTGAAACAGAAAATAAAGTGAAATGTAATTTATAATCATGGAATGATAACAAAATAAATTTTTAAAATGTATGTCAGAAATGCTGATTGAACCTGTAAAATACATTTTAATTTTAATTATGGAACAAAAAAATAATGCCAATTTAAAATTCAATAGATTTTGCTTTGACTCAAAAAATGTCAGATTGCATTGTAAACCATCTTAAATCCTAAATAGTAAAATGTATTTTTAAATGACGGGATGAAATTGCAATGTTAATTGTTCATTGAGAATTTAAAACCATTTTGAATTACGGGTAAGAAAAATCTTTAGGAAAATCTTTATCACATTTGAATGAATCAAACACAAAATCAAGAGAACAAACAAAGTTGAAACCCCCTACAGATATTTTAGAGAGGATGAAGTTTCAAGAAAACAAAGTTGCTAATTCATGAGAACTTGTAAAAGAGTGATTCAATAATTTTCCAACAGCAAAGCTGAATTAGACAGAGTCCTTAGCACAGAAAATTATCCTTTGAATTAAAGAGAAATGCAGTTGAAAGATCAACCCTTCAGATCTACCATTTATTAGCCAAACAACAAAAAACCACGGCTGCTTCCAAAAAAAGTAATATAAGCTCCCATTTAACAACCTGGTGGGAATTTGTCGATTCAAGAATGCACATTTAGCTCATTCTTGAATATGCGTCTCATCCGGTGTGAATGCAGCATACAAAAAGCTGACAGCAGAAAATGAGTGTTGAATAAGCTCTCAAAGAACACAAACTCTTTTCTGTGTCTTCACGATTCCAGAGAAAACATGATGACAAAGTTGTCCAATGACTCTGTGACGAGTATAGTAGACGGGTCTCGTTCTGAAGGAAGTTCTCTTGGAATCCTGAATGGGTACAGATCTAAGAATATGAGTCTTCCAAGTAAATCAGAGACAGTTCCCACAGCAGCAAACATAGCATTGACAATGCCAGCTACAGCTCCTGAGCTGACTGAATCAGCACCTGAAATAGTGAATATCATTTATTTTGGCGATTAGGTCCTTTGGCCGACAATCCATAAAGTAGTTACAATGTCTCCAGGTGTGAACAGCTTTCAGAGTATTGTGGCTAGACTTGGTGATCAGGATGTCAGCACCTCAAAGCTTGATCAGTTGAGTACATTGTTACCCTCAGAGCAGAGTAGTGAGGTAAAGGTTGGTTTGTGAGTGATGTTTGTGTTCAAGGTTGATCTAAATTACACGGGCTATGTTGACCTTTCTGAGGGTTCAAATGGTCAACAGGGTGGTGAGGGGGAGTGGTATAATCAGAATAGGTCAGGAGTATAGGTAAAGAGTTTTGGGAAAATACAAGATACACTTTGGTTTGTTCGGTTGTTTGGTTGGTCATTTGGTACTGGGCCACAGAGAAAGTAATTTTCAGCTAACGCTTATTCTGTTTATTATTATCTTAGGAAGTTTTATTTTCCCCAACACCTCCATATATGACTCACATTTCAAATAGGTGAAAACACTCACCTGTGTCACATATCTCCAATACATTTGCTTTTAAAAGCAACATTTTTTTTTCTGACAGGTAAATGGAAACTTTCAAACTGCCAATCTGAAAAACTGAAATATAAAATGGACACTAACTTCAGCCTCAAACAGGTCTGTGAACATTTTTTCTGACAATAGGCCGATTCTGTGTTTTACAGGGTTGAAGATAAAGATTTATAGGCTCATGACTGAAACAGTTCAGTTCAATATCAAACATCATAACACAATCAATCCAATTCATAAAGAAAATATGAACCAAGCATCTTTTTTTTAAAACCCCTTTAGACAGAAAACTTTCCAGTGAACCATCAGAAAGTTCTTCACCTGAAACCTTCTTCTCATCCTTCAGGGAGTTCAGCTCATTTACTGACCTCAGAGTCTGCAGTCTGCAGTCTGGACTCTCCAGAAAACCACGCAGATGAAGAAATCCGGAATCCTGGATTATGTTCCTGCTCAGGTCCAGTTCTGTCAGTCTAGACGGGTTGTTCTTCAGAGCTGTGCCTAGAACTTCACAGCTGATCTCTGACAAACTGCAGCCCTTCAAACTGAAATCAGACAGAAAAGTGTGATCAGGAGCAGTGATGACAGCTGGAGGTCTAACAACCAAATATACAGAGCTTTACCAGATTTTCAAGATCATTTTTGAAACAGATCAGTCTCATATGAATTATCATGAAATCATCAACTCAAATGAGGAAGAAAAAAACTTAACAAAAAATGTATTTTTTTCTCTTTTTGATCAATTCATTTTCAAAATGTTATTTTCTAAACCTGAGCTGAGCTCTCCCATAAAGACTAAAGACTAAAGAACCCCTGTGCGTTTGCTCATACACAGGTCCAAGTCAGGTTTGTGGGAAAGACCTGTCAGTCTGCTGCAGTTTGACCTCTTCATTTATCTTCCTATGGAACTGCTTCTCCATTGGAAGAGATATGAGGAGATACAGACGGGTCAGAAATCTGCTGTTTTCTATTTACATCTGCAGTTCTGTGATTGATACATGTTTTTCCAAAGAACACAGAGATCGTGACCTGATCCCAGATGTGAACACTTAGTTGGAGGTGATCATTTTTATTTTTATGAAAAAAAAGATACAAAAAAGAATAACAATTGTTGCCATCAGACAAGGCTGAACAAAGATTTTGAACTTGAGAAGTGTTGATTCTACTTTTGTGCAACATCCCTCTGCTATTCTCTCTTTAAAAATGTCTATCGGACCCTTCCTCCAAACAGAACCTGGAAATATAGCTGGTTGAAAGCTGACCTGAGAGTTTCCAGTTTACAGTGTGGACTCTCCAGTCCAGCAGACAGAAGCTTCACTTCTGAATCCTCAGAGATCCAGATCTCTGAGTCTGGAGGACTGAGAGCTGAGAACTGAAGACAGAGCTGCACAGCTTCTCTCTGACAGATTACAGTTATTCAGTCTGAAGAAAAGAAAAAAAGACAACAGTTATTTAATCTTCAATTTCTTTGCTAAAATGTGTTTGTTCACTGAAGGTGATTTTCATGAGAGTTCTTACACAGCTTTGTAAGAGGCTTTGATCACTGGCAGCAGCCTCAGAAGAGCCTCCTCTGAGGCAGAGTATTTCTTCAGGTCAAACACTTCCAGATCTTCTTCTGATGACAGTAAGATGAAGACCAGAGCAGACCACTGAGCAGGAGACAGTTCATCAGTGGAAAGACGTCCTGAACTCAGAAACTGTTGGATCTCCTCCACTAGAAAACCATCATTCAGTTCATTTAGACAGTGGAACAGGTTGATGCTTTTCTCTGCACACAGATCCTCACTGATCTTCTCCTTGATGAACTGGACTGTTTTGCGGTTGGTCTGTGAGCTGCTGACTGTTTGAGTCATCAGACCTCGTAGGAGACTCTGATTGGTCTGCAGTGAAAGACCCAGGAGGAAGCGGAGGAGCAAGTCCAGGTGTCCGTTGGGACTCTGTAAGGCTGTATTCACAGCACTCTGGTAGAACTGGACCAGACTGCTCAGTTCAAGTTTAGAGATATTTGATTGTTCTTCCTCCAAGAGGTTGATTCCAGAGTTGATGAAGGTCAGGCGTAAATGCAGAGCAGCCAGAAACTCCTGAACACTCAGATGGATGAAGCAGAACACCTTGTCCTGGTACAGGCCTCTCTCCTCTCTAAAGATCTGTGTGAACACTCCTGAGTACACTGAGGCTGCTCTGATATCGATGCCACACTCTGTCAGGTCGGATTCATAGAAGATCAGGTTTCCTTTCTGCAGCTGCTCAAAAGCCAGTTTTCCCAGAGACTCCATCATCTTCCTGCTCTCTGGACTCCAGTGAGGATCTGTCTCAGCTCCTCCATCATACTTGACCTTCTTGACTTTGGCCTGAACCACCAGGAAGTGGATGTACATCTCAGTCAGGCTCTTGGGCAGCTCTCCTCCCTCTCTGCTCTTCAGCAGATCCTCCAGAACTGTAGCAGTGATCCAGCAGAAGACTGGGATGTGGCACATGATGTGGAGGCTTCGGGATCTCTTGATGTGGGAGATGATCCTGCTGGCCTGCTCTTCATCTCTGAATCTCTTCCTGAAGTACTCCTCCTTCTGTGGATCATTGAACCCTCTGACCTCTGTCACCATGTCAACACACTCAGCAGGGATCTGATTGGCTGCTGCAGGTCGTGTGGTTATCCAGAGGCGAGCAGAGGGAAGCAGGTTCCCCCTGATGAGGTTTGTCAGCAGATCACCCACTGAGGTGGACTTTCTAGGGTCATTTAGGATCCGAGTCTTGTGGAAGTCCAGAGGAAGTCGACTCTCATCCAGACCATCAAAGATGAAGATGACCTGGAAGTCTTCAAAGCTGCAGATTCCTGCTTCTTTGGTTTCAGGGAAGAAGTGATGAACAAGTTCCACCAAGCTGAACTTCTCCTCTTTCAGCACATTCAGCTCTCTGAAAGTGAATGGAAATGTGAAGTGGATGTTCTGGTTGGCTTTGCCTTCAGCCCAGTCCAGAGTGAACTTCTGTGTTAAGACTGTTTTCCCGATGCCAGCCACTCCCTTTGTCATCACGGTTCTGATTGGTTCTTGTCTTCCAGCTGGGAGTTGAAAGAGCTCTTCTTGTCTGATGCTGGTTTCTGCTCTGTCTGCTTTCCTGGATGCTGCTTCAATCTGTCTGACCTCATGTTCTTCATTCAGCTCTCCAGTTCCTCCCTCTGTGATGTAGAGCTCTGTGTAGATCTCATTCAGAAGGGTTGGGTTTCCTGCTTTAGCGATTCCCTCAAACACACACTGGAACTTCTTCTTCAGACCAGATTGGACTTTATGTCGACAAACTGCAGCAGCAGATCCTGAATGAAGACAACAAACAGAGTAAAAAAACTCTCTGCAGCCTGAATGATGAGGGTTTGAATCCATGTGGTTCCATGTGTTGAGACATCAGTAAATCTTCATTTATCAGCAGCTGAAACCTTCAGAGAAATCCTCTTACTGCTCTGCAGTCGATCAGCCAGCTCCTCCTGCTTCATTCTCCTCAGGAAGTTCTCTGTGATCTTCATCAGTGACTCTCTGCTGCTCCTCTGCTCTTCATCTTCATCCTCCTCCTCATCCTCCCTCTGACTCAGAAGCTTCTGGATCTTCTTCAGCTCCTTCTTCACAAAAGTGACAATGTTGTCCTCCAGCAGCTGCAACAGAATTCTAGATGAATGAGCCAATCAGAGTGAAGTCATGGAGCCAAACATCAGCTCCATGTTGGACACACTGACAATCCACTGGTCTCCAAAGTGCAGCATGGAGATGACTGTGGACAGAATGATGGAAAAGCAGTTGTTGTTCATGTACAGACCAGAAAGATGGAATCCAGCTGTGTTTGATGCTGCTGGACAGACGGACCACTGGGAGTCTCGGAGCTCTGCTGGTCCACTCTGTGGAGAACCACCAACAATCAGATCCTTTCTGTCTCTACACACTGAGACTATTGCAAGGTGAAGCTCCATGAAGTCAGAAGTAGATTTTTACAGTGAAGCAGATGATTCCCTTTTGTAGGAAAGCTTTACTGGTCATGCTGATCCACTAACAAGCAACAACTCAGTCTGCACATGTTTGCAACTTTCAGCTCATTTTGACTAAGTCCCAGTAGCTCTTATCAAGCGTTTATTAAGTTGTAGATCCCTGCTGAAGTGCCCTGGAGCAAACTCATTTAGTCTAGTGTATGGTGCAGACTGCTTGTACTGGGCAGCTCCCAATGTGAATGTTTTTTTTTTTTTTTTCTGTGAGATGCAGCCATAAAACTCAGTGGGGAGGAAGATCAGATCTGAAGCAGTAGATCCAGAGCCACAGAGCTTCAAAAAGAACCCATCAACTCCCAGAAAGACTCATTTCTCAGCAGCTTTTGAAAATAGAGGTCATAGGTGAAAGCACACCCGCTAGACCAACTAGTGTCCTACAGACTCTCAGAAAAAGCTCCAAAACTCACTGCTGCACAAATGAATATAGAAATGTATGTGAGGAAGAACATTTATATGCAGTACATTTCATCTCTCTGTAACAGAAGATGATGATTATTTAAAGTTAATAAATTCATTCTTTGACTGGTCACTCCTGAAGGGCACACAGCTAAGTTCAGATGCAGCTCTGAGTCTCTGATGGATCCTGATGGAAAAACGTTTGATTTATTAGAAGTGAATTTCTTTCATGATGGTGTTGGATGAGTTCTTTTGGATTTGGGTTATCTCAGATCATGAGTGCCGTAGTTTTCAGAACAGTGATAATTCCACTCAAACATTCATTGTGACTCACAGATGAATCAGAGTTACAGTCAACTGGGTTAAAACTGTTTCTAATGTTTGGTTCCCTTGTCTGTATTTAGAGAAGAAGTTCATCTATTGAAGCTGATTGAAGCAGAAGATGAGAGGAACAATCTGTAGAACTTGGTGATTGTCGATCAGAACCAAACTTTCTATTTGAAGTCTCAATAGTCAAACTTCATGCATCAATATTTCATCTTTTCTGTTGTTCATGTTCACTTTGAATGTGACATGTATGACAACACAAAGACCTCAATCAAACATCTACAACCAAACTAAAATATTTCCTTTATTTTCAAACATTGGAAACAAATGTAAACTTCAGATCTGAATCCTAGGAGTCTGCTGTGGTTCTTCTTATTAGACTGTAACTGTTGTCAGTCAGAGTCAACATGTTTTCTTCTCCAACATCTCTGATCTCAGACACTCAGAAGATCAACTGAAAAGATCTGATCACACATGATGATCCAAGAGAGTCTGATCAGAGAGATCAAGAACTGAACCAGAACTCAAGTCATTCATCTGAAAACTATTGATCATCTGAACTATTATCCAGACTCCTTTAACTCTGACAAACACTTACTGTTCCACTGCTGAACTGATGGACTTGAGGTTTAGAGGTAAATCCTTTGAAGTATCACTCCTGAAGGACTCACAACTGGATTCAGATCCAGATCTCTGTTTGATCCTGAAGGAAAGACATTTGTTTAATCAATCTGACAAACACTCAGTAGTGTTATGTATTTGAGTAAATGGAATTCGTTACTTTACTTAAGTACTTTTTTGACTACTTTGTACTTGTACTGAATATCAAAAATATAAGCAATTTTTACTTTCTACTCTACATTTTTGATTGAATATTTGCACTATCCACTACATATGAAAAGACACTTACCATTACTTGTTGTATTGTGATTGTGCACATCTTTATCTGTTTCACCATGGCTGGTTTGTTGGGCAGAATACTGAAGGCAACGTATGCTATTTATGAACTAAATCCAAGCAATATCTTCAGCAGGCGGGGGTAAGGCCAACCAGGAAGTAACAAAGCGTTGCAGTACCACAACAGACCAGAGAGGCTGGTGCTTAGAATGAGCAATTGACCCCATTGACTCCCATTTTTAAAGCGTCCTGAAAACCCTCCCACCTCTACTGAAGTTGTCATTAATGCTCAGCGTCTTTTTTTTTTTTTTTAGCAGTGCTGGACTCATTTTCACACCAAAAAGAGCTTAAATTAGTTCCAAGAACATTGAGAACTATCTGTGGTTAAGACGGAAAATACCCCTCCACTCCCCCCAAAAAATAAAATCCTCTATTTTAATTTACAAGGCTTCACTACTTTTTTTTTTTAATCGTTTGTGCCTTTTTTGAACAGTTGAGTGTGACTGAGACAGACTTTTCCACCTGTTTTTTTTATTTTGTCCTGTTATTTTAAAACATTGGTGTTTAATTTCATTTTTATTCATTCATTCATTGATTCATTTCTAATATATGAAAATAAAACAGCCTAAACAGTTTGTTGTTCTTTACATTTCTTGTTCATCTTTTAGTCTACATTGAGTTCGAGTAACAGACTTGAGTTCTTTTAAAATGAGAACCTTTTTTTTTACTTTTATTCAAGTATTATTGGAATTTGTGATTTGTAACTTGTAGTTGCGTAATTTTTTCACTAAAGTATTGGTACTTTTACTCAAATATGGTTTTCAGGTATTCTTTACAACTCTACAAAACTTACTGTTCCACTCCTGAACGATTGCCTTTTAAGTTGATAGGTAAATCCTTTGAGATGTCACTCCTGAAGGACAAACGGCTGGATCTATATTCAGATCCAGATCCAGATCCAGATCCAGATCCAGGTCCAGGTTGGTTCCTGTGAAGAATGGCGGTTGCTGGTGTGAGTGCTGAGCTCTGACATGGAGAAGAGTCCTGGACAGTTAGAGATGTTCATCTCACCTCTGAGTTTTGCTCTGGCTCTCATCTTCCCCACACAGAGTGCTTTTAGAGGGAGGGGCTCCCTCCTGTGTGTCCTCACACTGATCCATGCTGCTGGATTAACTGGATCCACTGGATCAGCTCACACACACACCTTCTTCCAGCCGACATCTGCAGAGGAAACCCTCATCATCATCAAATAAAGTTTCTGCTTTGGAGCTTCATTTTCAGTCCTCAACAACATCATCAAATATTTGTTTAGCTGCAGCAGAAAAGTGTTTCTTTTTTTGTTGCTGATGATCCAAATGTTCTGGTAAGGTCTATCTGTAGCAGGATCAGGACTCTGATCACTGCAGGACTCTGTGGATCTGAACAAACTTCTCTGTTCTGATATTTTTCTTGGACTAAAACTTAACATCTGGATGAACTGTGACTAGTTTCTACACTCACCTTTGACCCATTTTGTCTAGAACCCAGTAGAGCCGCCCTGAAGAAAATCAGTGAAAGGAGTTGAAATCCAAACATTCTGTAGCAGAATTCAATCCATATCAAATCAGAATCAGGAGAAAGTGATGAAAGCTGTTCAGATGTTCTTCACACATGAGAGCCTCTCATTTCATCTGATGAAGATGAAACATTTCCTCCATCCAGACATCAAGCTGCACTTCCTATTCCGGCCTGCAGAGGTCACTGTTTGAAGACCCCAAAAGCCCCGAGCTCATGGTCTCCACCTGCAGAGGTAAAGCTCTTCACTTTCTTTGTTTGGTTGAAAGATGAAAAAAGAAGCAAAGAAAGACAAATCTCAACCAGGTCAAATGTGATTGAAAAAGCTAAACGAATCATCCAAATCATTTCATCCTTCATGATCCAGAACCCCAGACTCATGTTGAATCAATCTGATCAGATCTTATCCAGGATTCTGTAGGATTCCAACAAAGACTCCAGCTGAGTCCTCTCCTTCCAGAACTTCTTCTGAAAGCTTTGAAACACAAACCTCCACGTTCTTTTCACTCCAGTTGTTCATCAACTCGCCGCTCTGACAGAAACGCATCTGTTCTTTCTTTTACTTTTTCCTCTGGAGTTTCTGAACAGCTTTGTGTCCCTGAAGCCCAACCGGCTCCAGTTTCAGAGCGGATTCCTGCAGATTCCTGTGGACTTTGACATGAATGACGTGGTCTGATCCTGAAGGAGATCATAAAGTTGATTAGTCTGTTAATCAGTCAACAGATGATTGGTTGATGTGTAATCAATGATCGGATTTATGATTTGATTGCTCTCCTCAGTAAAACATCAATCACTTTAAATGTTTTCTGTTCCCGTTTCTCCAAATATCACATGACAGATGTAAGTTTAAGGTAATTGGGTCAGAAAGAAAATTACTTTTAATTTCAAAGATGTCTGTCGTTTATCACTAGATTTTTTTACTTGGATTTCCATGGTTTTAATCATTTTTAAGTCAGTTTATGTTAAAACATTTTTGTATTACAAGAATTTCTACTCAAACTATTTCTTCTTATTTTCTTTTGACTCCAAACTCGTCAAACAGGATTCCTGAAGGATCTTTGAAAGTCAGACGTTATAGAGTTTCTATCAGGGTTTGTGAAAAAAACCTTCAGGATTTTTGGAGGGAAACTTTTCTAATCTGGTTCTGGACTCTTGACAGACAAACCTGCAGGAAGAAACCAGCTGCATTTGCAGGTTCGGACACTTCTTAGTCCAAAGTCTGTTTCCATGGCAACAGCAGGACGTCAGCTGGTCCCACACACCTCTGTTAGATCTGAACAGAGCTGCTCAGAGGTCAGCTGCTGCACCTTTCTATGGCTGAAGTCCTTCACCTGCTGACGCGCCCACAGGACACCTGAGCAGTAGCTCCGCCCCCCAGCAGTCTGTGTGGGAGCCTTTACTCTGCACATGCTCACATGAGCAGAACCTCAGCTGCTCCTTCAAGGGCAGGAGGAGGCATCACCTACAGACAGCTTGGATGTTCTGAAGATTGGATTGGTTCTGGTTGGGTTCTGGTTTTAGTTCTGTCAGTCACACAAGCTTCAAGCTAACCGTCCACAGGTTCTTTCCAGACTGTTCATGGTCCTCAGCGTTTAGAAGTGTCTGCTTTTCACCAATCTTGGATCTTTGAAGGAAATGAAATTTCTTTGTTTCTTGAACAGATCAAATGAGACTGAGATCATTTCCTGCAATGAAAACATAAACATCAAGATGTGATCTGGTACAGAGCTGAGGAAAACAGAGGAACAAACAGATCATGAAAACTCAACTTTCTACTGTTGTTTTCTACTGTTTCAAACTGCATCGGCTCCAGATGTTTCAACTGCAGAACCTTTGTCCAACAGTTCACCAACTCAGTTCTACTATTATGGGATGTTTCTTTGATAGATCATCTGACATTCCTGTTTTAATCTCGCTAACTTCCTTCATCTCAATGTCATCTTCTAGAAAACTAAAACGATGCCCAGAAGAAGAGGAGATAAGCAGAAGAGCTGCACTGACAGTATTAGATTACAAAATAAAACTTCCTCCTTTTTCACTTCATTGGCATCCATGAAAAATGTTTCCATTGAAATATAAAAGCATAAAATGAGTAACAATGAATGTAAATTAAAAGTAGTAAATCAATAAAACTATAAATATTTTCTTTAAAAAAAAAGACTTATTGTGAAAAGACTAATCTTCTTAAAAGCTCATAGAAAAATGTATATTTTTAAAGCTGCAAACACTGAGCTTATCTAAGACAAAATCTGGAGCTTAAAGAGACTCTACAAAACCAGAATGAACATCACTGCTGCCCTCAGACTGATGGGAAAACCACAGAGAAGCAGTTTGTGTACTCCAGTCTTCTGATGGAACTCTTCCAGGACCACGCTGACCTGCTGCTGGACGGATGCATTTGCATTATACATCCTCAACAGCAGAGCATGGATGGCCCTTTAATCTTGTACGCCTATGTACTTCTGTAGGTGAAAAGAAAGAGCAGCTACCCAGTATTGAAACCCGAAACCTACTTTATTCTTCACAGGAAAGATTGGAACAGAACACTGACGACTAAAAACAACAGAGAAACACTTCTAATCTCTGATACAAAACAGGAATAACATGATTATGAGAAAGAAACACGAATCAGTTTCTTTATCTTCTTTTTCCTTATTACATTTTTGGGAAAATCTTTTGCTCACATGACTCACCAACATATAAATTGATGTCATTTTTTGTTTAAAACAATAATGAAATGTTCACTGGACACATAAAACGTATAATTCTCAAACGTAATTATAGATTTATGCAAAACACACTATATTTCTAAAAGTATTCACTCACCTACGTGGACTCGCATATGAACTGAAGTGTCATCCCATTCTGAACCCATAAAGTTCATTATGATGCTGGTCAACCTTTTCCAGCTGTTTGAGCTTCAACTCCTCTGGGAAGGCTGTCCACAATGTTGAGGAATGTGTTTATAGGAATGTTTAACCATTCTTCCAAAAGCGCATTGGTCAGGTCACACACAGCTGTTGGTGGAGAAGGTCTGGCTCTCGGTCTCTGCTCTAATTCATCCTAAAGGTGTTCTATCAGGTTAAGGTCAGGACTCTGTGCAGGCCAGTCAAGTTCATCCACACCAGACTGTGTCCTCCATGTCTTCATAGACATGAATTTGTGCTCTAGTTAACACTCATGTTCCCCAATTCAATTCAATTTTATTTATACAGCCCAATCACACAACACAGCTGCCTCAACAGGCTTCACACCGGCAATTGTCCGAAATCGTATAGCATAAAGGCTGATTACTAAACTAAGTTAAACAGACTAAATTAAAGTGCCCTTAGACCAAGGGTGCCAAACCTACGGTCCGCTGGTAAAATCTGGAAAAAGTTCAATAAATAAAATGCCCAAGGCAGGGCTAGGCAACTACAGACCTCAAAGGTCGCTGTCTGCAAGATTTTCAGATATCCAAGGCCTACTCAAGACTATTACCTGGTTCAGGTGTGTCCAGCCAATTAAAAAATGCAAACATAAATGATGGTATGTTGGAAAAATGCAGAATTGCGGTCTGTAAGTTTCCTGCCCCTGACCTATGCCATTTCTATGTGTTATAATGTAGCAGGTTGATTTTTTTAATCTCCCGGCCAACTTGGCCAGTGACTCAAAATTCAATGACAAACTTCAGTGACTCAAATTAAAAATACCTCCACACACAGGGCAAAATTTTGTTATTTAAAATCAAACAGAAACCAGAGTAACAAAACTGCAAATTATGGAAAAGCCATGCTCCTTCTAAAACTGGAAATACCACAAACTTTTCTATCACCTGAAGCAGGGCCACAGAGCATGCTCAATCTCAGACTGAAATAGAAGATAATTCTCTAGCAAAAAAAAACAAAGCTCGGACCTGCACAGCAGCAACAGTCTAAACTACGAGAAAAATTTTTGAGAATTTGATTTTAGTTCCTAGCTTATTCACAAGATGTTTACAAAAATGTCTATTTTGTGTTTGTTCTGGAAAACTTGAAAACATTCCAATTTATTTGTAGAACGAATGCTTTGTTTTATATGGAAACAATCAAGCAGTTTAGTGTTCAGTTTTTTTATATTCTCTTTAGAAACCTGAAAGCTTTTGCTTTAATTATTTTTTAATATACAGTATATTCCTTTTCTTAGTTATCTGAAAAACACAGTTGGATAATGCTCCTTCAGTGCATCTGTTACGTTTAGTGGGATAGGAAATAAATATTTAAGTCTAAAAGACCAGCTGTTGATTACACATTTCTCTTATTAGCAACAAAACATTCAAACGTGTCAAATGTAGTTATTTGATTTATATTATGATATATATCATTATCACCTGATATATAACTCTATCGTGGTATGAAAAAAAATCTAGATCAACCAGCCCTAACGTTGATCATATTGATTTTATTGAGAAGAAAATAAATATTCCTTCTCTGATCGGGACGCAACATAAGATTTCGATGGAGTTTAAACCCATGCAACTGGGAAGAAGACAATTCCTGCTGAAAAACAACATTTGAATTGCTACACAGCTCGTCTTGAAGTTCTTTAGAATACATTGTATTTTACAGACTCAGGCTGAGAAACAATTTAAAGGCTAATAAAATCCTTTGCATGTGTGAGGCGTTAAGTAGCAGAATAGGATGGAACCCCAGACGCTTGAAATATGACATTTAATTGTGAATTAATTTCTTCCCATGCAAACCCGTGTTGTGTTGAGCCTTAGTTTTCTGCTGAGCCCTCACTTTTGACAAAGAAAAGGGGCTTTTAACTTGTGTGACTTCTTGTGTCTTCAAGATTAGGTGTTTGACTAAAACTTGTATCAAATTCTTCACTAGGAAAAGGCTTTTTTCCTGGGTGAGTTCTCATGTGTGCTTTGAGATTAGATTTTTGACTAAAACACTTATCACACTCTTTACAAAAAAAAGGCTTCTCCCCTGTGTGAGTTCTCATGTGTATTTTGAGGCTAGAGTTTTGACTAAAACTTCTATGACATTCTTTACAAGAAAAGGGCTTTTCTCCTGTGTGAGTTCTTATGTGGGTTTTGAGATGAGTTATGTTGCTGAAACTGGCATCACATAATTTACATGAAAACGGCTTCTCTCCTGTGTGAATTCTCATGTGTGTTCTGAGAGTGGATACTTGACTAAAACTTTTATCACATATTTTACAAGAGAAGGGCTTTTCTCCTGTATGAGTTCTCATATGTGTTTTGAGATTTGACATATGACTAAAACTTTTAGCACATTCTTTACAAGAAAAAGGCTTTTCTCCTGTGTGACTTCTCATATGAAGTCTGAACTTAGACCAGCAATCAAAACTTTTACCACATTCTTCACAGATGCACGGTATTTTATCCGATTCAGTTCTCATGTAGATTGAGACACTGGGTGCAATTCTTGACTTTGCGAATGAAAGTCTCTTTTCTTTGGGTAATTGTTTGCTTTTCTCAAACAAAGTTTCCTTCTTGAAGGACCATTGACTTTGTTGCTCTGTCTCTCCGTCTGTAGTTGATGTAGATTCCTCATGTTGGTTTCCTTCCTCACTGTGAATATTAAAAGTCTGCTGATTGTTTAGATCTGCTTCACTGTACTCATCTCCCTTATAAGTAAAAATCTCAATCAAGGTATCAGTCTCCTCCTTTAGATCAAGCTGCTCTTCAATCTGACTGATGCAGAGTCCTTCTTGCTCCTCTTTGATCTGAAGAGGTTCTGATTCCCGCTGTTCCATTTCAATCTGTGAAGGTTCTGGTTCTTCCTGTTCCACTCTGGAATTCATCTGCTGATTGGAGAGATCTTCCTCTTCCGTCGCATAATGCTGGGGTAGGACTGCAGGAACACAACCACATGAAAGACCTGTTCAATACTGTTATATGACTGTGTATCATTAAACACCAATAAAAAATCAAAATCAACTTAGTCAGAAGTGCTACAGTTTAAAACTTTAATTAAAAAAAAGCCCTCACGAAGAGGAACAGTTGTCTTGACTGACAGATCATCATTGGTTCTCCTGCAGTATGATTGATTGGATGGTGTCAGATAAAATCAATGTAGATCTAACTTAATTTAATGTTGTGCTGATGGGAAAAAGCCGATACATATTTATACAAAGACAGAGATTGTGGTCCATATCAGCATACGTATTAATCCTTAGTCAAAAGGCTCAAGTAACGAGTTACTGCTGTTAAAGTCCAAGTCGAAATACAAGTCTTTAAATATTCTGTCAAGTCGATTCTAAAGTAATCAAAATCAGGACTCAAGTCTGATTCAAGTCCAAGTCATAGGACTTGAGTCCACACCTCTGTTGAACTGGAGTCCTGTAGTTCTGACGGAGAGCCTGCCCAGTGAGTTGCAGGACAACTTTATGTTGTTTTCAGTGTGCATGTAGGCTATCTTTTTTTTTTTTTTTTTAGTTTCCTGGAATTTCTGGGGAAATTGTTTAATTTGCACATAAATTGTGAAGCACTCTAGACAACTGTATGGCAGGGAAAAGGTCGTTTTCAGTGTACAATAGCTTATTTGCTTTAAATAACATCTGAAGGACTTCCAAGAATTATCTTGGCCAAATTAAACTTGTTTTACAAAGGTCAAACAAATCTCTCCAACAGTTGGTGAAAAGGTCATTGGAAAGCCTCATGTCGAGGTTTGATTACCAAAAATTAAACCAGTGTTACAGAAAGTCTGTATTGATGGTCTCCTTTCACATACAGTAGTCCTGTCAACAATTTGTCGATGTCGACAACTTTGACTAATTGACCTTTTAAAAAATTGTTGACGCTCAGTTTATGCTTGATTTTCAAAAAGAAAAAAAAATCATATATATATACATACATATATATATAATAAAACAGATACATATGAGACTGCACGGTTCATTTTAGATCACAAAGCATGGCAGAACCTTTGTGCAGCAGTATATCCCCCTTCAACCCCCCTACAAACAAATCTTAAAAAGTTAGTGCAACTATTGTTACCTGATCTGTAACAGATACCCGATTTGTTATTTGATCTACATTCAAAAGCTTGGTACCAGTTTAATGTAAATAAACCAGAGAGTAGGGCTTGGTATTGGTTATAATTTCCAGAAACAATTTGATTCACAAGAGCCTGAATCGATTCGATTCCGATTTTTTTCTATTCTTTAATTCGGTTCAAATTTAAGTTTACAAATTTAGACACATTTGTTTAGAAATACATTAATAATCTATTTTATAATTTGAATATATTTATATAAATCGGATACAGTTCACATATTGTAAAATGTATTGTTGAAATAATGAGATTGTTAATAGCATATAGAGCAGCCACAAACGATTATTTTAATAGTTGACTAATCACTGATTATTTTTTCCGATCAGTCGACTAATCGGGTCATGCACAAACTGGATGTAATGCACACATCTTAACCATATTTAGCTTTATCCATTACCTGTGATAATGCTAGTGTGAATACTGTAAGCTGAATTTGGCCACTGAAGATGCTAGTGCTGATAGCCGAAGATGCTGAAATTGACAGCTGTAAACGTTGAAGCTGATATCTAAAAATGCTGAAGCTGATATTTGAAAATGCTGAAGCTAATATTTGAAAATGCTTAAGCCGTTAGTCAGGTAAAATATTAGATACCAAATAAGCCTAAAAACTGTAAAAGAAGCCTTAGTTATCCAATACAGCTAGCATGTAGCTGAAATATAAGCTAAACTCCAAAATGGTCTAAAAACTGAAAAAAATCATGAATTATCCAAAACAGCTGTTTGGTCATATATCGCCCAGCTCTACAGCAGAGCAGGAAGATTTAGGTTCATCCATTTCACTTGTCCCAAATTTAAGCTTTTTCAAACTGCACATTTTTTATGAATTTTGATATACTATATAAATTTAGTAGTTTGTCATTATTGTAGAACTCTGTTATAAATAAAGAGCTTTACGTTTACAGTTTGTAAATTAATCATTTTCAAGTTTAAATGACGATATTGACAGCAAATAAAAAGAAAAGGGACCATGTAAAAGTGCTGAGTTAAATGTAATTTGGTCGAGAAAATAGGCGCACCAAACTTTTGTGCTCGTGCACCTAAGAAAAGAACACTTAGGCACACCAGTGCAACCAGTACAAAAAGTTATTCTAGAGCCCTGTTGAAAACATTAAGTGGGAGCAAATTTCAAGTTAATTCCACATAGTTTATTCATTGTGTCAGTTTTTTTATGGAGCCGTTTACAATGGTATGAGGTAAACATAACTTTATATTTTATTTACCTTGAATAATAAGGATTATCAGGGTACATGTTGGGTCACCACCAAAATATTCAGCAAGCAGTGACTTTACACCTTTTAGTTCTGTTTTCATGAGTGTCTTTTCAAACATTTGTTTGCTTACATTACCATTCACTCAACAGCAACAGTACTGGGCCTATTCCCCCATGATCTTCTGTAACTTTAACTGACACTGTAAACACAAAAAAATACGACTTGACCTGTACTCTTGTGCTATCCTAGTAATGTTTATATTGAAAGTAGGGTCATCTGACCCCACAAGGATTTTTTTTTATCTTCATTGATGTCCATGGCAGACAGAAAATCCCTTCCACCTTTGTCATGGGAGGGATCACTCATCCATATAAGGGTGGGGTCATTTTCATCCGTGTTCTCTTTTTAGACTTCACTGGCAATCAGACATCAAAGCTGATAATGGTGGGTCAACTAACACTAAGTTCTATGGTTTTTAGAATGATAAAAGGAGAATGAGTGCTTTAAACTTATTCAAAGTTTTTTTTTTAAATAGATCAAAAGTGACTAAATTTAATCAACAAACTCATTATTTGTTCAAATTTTTAGCCGAAGCCAAAGAGCCTCAGATTGCAGACGTCTGACCTAAACATAAAAAAACTCAATAGAAAACAAAGCGAGCTACATTGGAGTTCTATGCAAACGCTTTTAGTGTAAAAGCTTTTAACACAAGAACATTTTGATAAAATAGGAAAACACAGGATGACAGCTCAAGTATCACAACTGCTACACAAAAGCACACACAGCTGCTGTTTACTACACTCACTGCCGGGGATTTATCACAACAGAAACAGGTTGCAGTTTGTGTTTTTAACACTCGCTGCTAATACAAAGTGGATTCAGTTCTGTCATTATATTAAAAACATTTTTTTAAGAATGTCTTACCAATAATTTTGTTGTATTTATCCACTACGTCAGTTTGTTAGCATTAGCATCATGCTACGTTGCAGTCAACAAACCAACACTTTTTATTAAACTTTCTGTTGCCGCTGTAAGTCCAGTTCTTACTGGCTCCCATTATAAATCCCCAGATGTTCCACTGTTTCGTTAGCCGAAACTAAACTTTACACGAAGAATATTTGCGGAAGTGACCGTGGAGGTATGGTGTCTTGTAAGCTTTCATTTACCCTGAGTGCAATCGAAGGAAGTGCAGAGGTCCCAAAAATTGACCAAAATGAGAACTAATAAGCATAAATATTAAGATGCAAACATTTACTCATCAAAGAGTAGAAAATTGTCACAACTGGCAAATGTCATTTTTGAACCCTTCAAAATAAAAGTCTATTGCAATAGACTCATTCTTCTATTGAGAAAAAGTTCTATTGCGATATCTATCATTATCATTTCATCGCCCAGCCCTATTTGTTAATCAAAAATCTTTCACAGCATCAAAAGGGAAAAATGTTTCCCCAAACTCCATAACCTTAAATAAGATAACGCTACGTTTTATCATTAGTAGGGCTACCACAAACGATTATTTCAATAGTCGACTAATCTCCGATTATTTTTTTCGATTAGTCGACTAATCGGTTCGTGTGGCGACTGGATGTAAAACACTCATCTTAACCATCATTATCTTTAAACTTGAGGTCTTTAAGTTATATTCTAACTAAAATAAAGACAATAGTTTATTAATCTTTTAATTAATCTGCAGCTTTTCTCCTTCATTTGTTTCTGGCATTAAAACAAGACTTAAATCAAATGAGGTAATCTGAATCAACAACAGAAAACTCTTTAAAACCCTGCAACTCTTTTTTTTAAAAGCTTTAAAACATATATTTAATAAAAGATGTACAAAGTATTTCAAAACCTATTAGCAGATATAAACATACTCACAATATTTGCTGACTGAGGCCCATTTATTAAAGCAAAACACTAATAACATCTTTGAACTCAATATATACATAAAAAACCTGAGGATGTCCATAGAAACAAAGAAAATAAATAAAAAGGGGTAAATTTATACTTTAAAAAGGGAGAAAAACAGGAGATGTTAGAATGTACATCAGTACTTTCATTCTTTCACTACCTACATCCACTGCACATGCGCAGACTGATACTTCATATTGTTCACTTTGGTGGAGAACCCATTAATCTGTGTTACTTCTTTATTGTTGTGGTTGTTTTGCCGTTTGTTGTCGTTTTGTGACTTTAGGTTACATTTAATTGTAGCTTAATGCAGATAATGTAATGCTACACTTGTAAACTTAGCTCTGGACTTTTAGGTGAGCTAATTCACTTCTGGGACTCGTAGTTTTAAATCGTTCCATAACTCTGCAGCAGATCCGTACCGACACACAGCCTCTCTGTCTGCGTGGTGAATGTTTCATAATCCGCTCCTCGAATTTAACGTCGTGATCGCGGCGTGGAATATGAATGAAGCCTTGGACGAGCGGTTCATTTCCAGTGTGAACTCATTATCCGCGCCGTCCTCGCGCCGTTTGGTTAGAAGAGCGCAGATTATGAAATGTTCACTATGCAGACAGAAGCGCCGTAGACACGGACCTGCTGCAGATCTTCTGGTTCATCTCCAAACAGCGCAGTAATGACAGCCGCGGCAGAGCTAGCTGTGTTAGCGCCGATGTTAGCTTAGCTAGACGAAGCTCTCTGTTCAGCGTGATCAAACTCAGTCTCAACATGCTTCATCTTCAGGTGATCGTTTATCGCCATCGTGCTCTCATGGAACACAAGTTCTGTCCTGCAGAAATTACATTTGACACTTTTTCCTCTTTCATTTTCCTTCCCACATTTTCGAGCTAGCGTGTTATTATGAGATACCGAGAACTTCCTGTTACGTCACTGTGCTGACCGGATTAGCACCACTGCGCATGTGTGTCAAGGACAAAGGCAGACCCGGCATTAGAACGCGCGAACAGTAGTTTTAAGATGAAAACAAAGAAAAAAACTAACAAAAAACGACGCTTCGACGACCAAATTATTCGTCGACTATTTTAATAGTCGAATAGTCGTCGATTAGTCGAATAATCGTGGCAGCCCTAATCATTAGCCCAGTTTTATGACTCACGTCAAATAGTGTCTAGCTAGCCGTACATTGCGTTTTCACAAATTAGTTATTTTCCCTACATATTTAATTTTGGTGTGACATAACTTACACACCCCATGCCTGGTGTGTACGTAGCTTCCGGCTCACAGTCTACTAAGATACTCAAGTGAATCAAGCATGCACAACTGATGGTACATTTGCATTATTTCACATTTGCATATGAAAATAAGAATAAGGAGATTGTTCTAGCGTCTGTGTGAGCCATAGGTGGGAACTCAAGGGAGAAAGGAAAAAAGAAAAAAAGTACAAAAACATTTATTGCAGCCAATCTCGGTTCCAGTGGTTCATGTTAATGAGTCGGTCAAAAGATCTCTAACATTATCTGCGATTCAATGTTAGGGCGACTGACTGAAAAAGAAATGTGTTTTTTTTTTAAGGTGGTCATAACTTACAGTGTTATTTCAATGTTAGATATCAATTTTGATTCAACAAAAAAAGCCAGACATAACATGAACTATGGTTCAATAACCTTTAGCTTTCTAGAATGTGTTTATTCTGGAACTGAATAGTTCAGACTAAACCCATTCGAATCCATTTGAAAGGAACTTGTAAATCTTGCTGTAAAAGGAAAAATTGTTACATTGTTGAACCTAGAAAGTATATATATAAAGTTATCCACTTTTAGTAAATATTTAAAACCTACATTTTATTAATAATTTGCTTAATAGCCAGAAAAACATGAAATGTAAATCTACTCAACAAAATGACCATGATGAGGTACTTATGGAAGTGAAGCAAATATCAGGAGAGATGCTGTTTTAAAAACTCAAATCACTGACACTGAAACCAGCCTGAACATTGATGGATCTGGGCTGGTTATAAAGAAAACATCCCTGCTGAGTTTACACTCACAAATAAGGAAAGTTTGATCAAGCTGCACTGGAGGAAAATCAGTTCAGAGAAAAATAGTGAACAGTTTTTACACAACCAGTTTTTCATCATTCTCTCTTTAACCTGACCCTGTCTTTGGGTTTTAGGTTTGAAATTTATTTTCCATCCGTCCATTTTCCTGACCGCTTCTTCCCTTTCGGGGTCGCGGGGGTGCCGGAGCCTATCCCGGCTACTGATGGGCGAAGGCAGGGTTCACCCTGGACAGGTCGCCAGTCTGTCTCAGGGCCTCAATCACACACATTCACTCTCACATTCACACCTAGGGACAATTTAGAGTCACCAATTAACCTATGAAGCATGTTTTTGGACGGTGGGAGGAAGCCGGAGTCCCCGGTGAAAACCCACGCATGCACGGGGAGAACATGCAAACTCCACACAGAAAGGTCCCAGCTGGGAGTCGAACCGGGGCCTTCTCGCTGTGAGGCAAGAGCGCTAACCACTGCGCCACCGTGCAGCCCTGAAATTTATTTTTGGAAATAGAATCCGTATGCATGTCTGGAATTGTAGACATGGAGGAATAAAAGAAGTTTGGATGCGATTTTGTTTGACAGAGAAATATGGTGAAAATAACTGAACTATCCAAACTTAGAACCACAAATAACAAAACAGATTGTACTTTTTTTCTTTTTTTTAAATCATGTCAACAATTGTATCTCTAATTTGTTAAGATTTGCCATTAGTGTGGGGGACTAATTAAACCCTTCCGCTCTCTTTGGGGTCCAGTTGACTCCAACCACATATTGATATGTGATTTCTTCCATGACAAAGGTGGACAGGATTTTATGTCTGTCATGGACATTAGTGAAACTCAAAAATCAAAGATAAAAAAAAGTTCAGTGCACTGTCTTGGGGGGTCCAGATGACCCCACTTTTAATGTAAACAAACTAAGGAGAGCGGAAGGGTTAAGATGATTTGAAAAAAAGAATCTGGACTAACCAACAATGAATTCTGTATTTTCTACTAGAATGGAAAAAGACAGAACTAGATTATGCAATGCCTAGTAATGACGGGCAGTTAAGTGTAGAGGCTGCTCGTCAATACGACTGTAAATTATCACCCACGGCAACGGATGGGATTAAAAAGAAAGCAATCCCTTTTAAGATTCTGACTATATATGGTAACTGAACCAAACATATTAAAGCCTGGTTTTCTACATAGAGCACGTTGCTGTTCACCTTTCAGCACAATTGTAACAAAAGATGTAAATAATGGCCCATTTCGGTACTTTTAAGTATTTGCCTGGTTTTAGTATGCTTCATTCAAAAGCCAGTTTTTGTAAATGTTATTATTTTAACACTGATTAAATTCAAAGATTAAAAAACATCTGTTTTTCAACCCTGAAAGAAGCTAACGGAGCGCTTGTTTACAGCTTCAAGATGGCGGACAGGTGTGGCGCAAAGATACGTTTCCCCTGCAAGAATTTGTTTCCCTGTCTGTGGAATCATTGATTTGTTTAGCAGCACTCGAGTTTTTTTTTTTTTTTTTACCAAAAAGGTCGGTCGACTAAAACTCGGACCATATTGTTGTGAAGATGAAGAAGTGTCCTACCTATGTGGTGGAGCTGAAGCTGTGGTTTCCAGCAAATATCCAGCAGTCTGCGCTGACGACAGAGCTCCTGCTCGTACTGGACGATGGTTCCTTCACAGAGTCTGCAGATTTCTTCAGCAGCAGCAGCTAGTCGCTCGCTGATCAACTCTCTCAGAGACTGAAGGGAAGACATGGTTCCTGCAGCTGAAGAAGATCTTCAGCTCCAACAAACACCAAAGTCCTCTGAACAGCAGCAGCTCCGATCATCTGCTAGTCTCACAGCCACGTTGTCTTTACGTTCAACACGCATTCATTCATTTACGACACTTTAGCTAAAGAGGATTGTTCGGAACCGAACCACGTATCGTCCTTTATATCCAAAAACCACGCAAACGTCCGAACTAAAGACCACTGTCCTCTGAACAAAAGCTAACGCTGCTAGCAATGCTAGCGCCCCGTGCTCCTTAATTCCGGGTCACGTGCCAAAACTTTATTTAAAAAGAAAAGAACGGAGTTTAAAAAAAACGCCTAACGGGACCTCTATTTGATTGGAAAGTCTTCCATTATTTTTTTTAAATAGTTTTAATTATGTAAATAATAAAGGACAAAATATCCAAATGGAAATCTGAACATTGTAATCAATTACAATGTTCAGATTTTGCGACAAAACACATCTAAGATTAAATAGACCTAATCGCATTTGCTTACGGTATTTAAACTATAGTTAGACATAAATAACATTTTTTAAGTAACGTTAATTAAAAAAAATGTAAAAACAAAATAGACCATAAAAACAGTATACAAATAAAATAATTACATTTACAATTAAACATTAAACTGTAGTTAATGACAAGAAATGCAATAATTGTGAAATAATTATTGAAGTGGGGGAAAAAAACACCAGATAAGGTCTCTAGATTAAAAAAAAATAATTAGATTAACAAATGTATAAATCATAAATATGAAATACAACATAAAGCAAGGGAAAGATAATCAAAGATTTTCGGGATGCAAACATTTTTCATGGACTGTAAAAAAAATAGTTTGTTTAAGACTAAACGCAATCTTGTTTTTTTCTATTGGTTTCTACTTCAATAACTGTGATAATCATTCATCAGGATGAAGGAGCTGCTTTGATTCTGTCCTGATGGCGGTCTATTCTCAGTCTATTAATGGCTTCTGCTCCTCTGCTGATGTTTCAGGAGCTGCAGGATGAAACTCTAACAAACTGTTGAAGCTTTCTTATAAATGAAAAATAAATCATTTTATTTTGTGTAGAACCAAACAACAAAAATCAGATTAATCGATACCTCGTGAAAACAAAATTACAAAACAGTTTTTAAATCTCAATAAATTATTTTTTCCTTTCTAATACTGATATATTATTTTTTTTCCCTTTCTAATACTGATATATTGCTCATTCTTTTAATGAATACTTCATTGGATCCGCAAAATAATTATCTTCTAAATTTACTGCTCCTCAATTTTATCAATTTTGTTTTATCTGAAATTTCTCAAGAGAAACTAAATATTTTTTTGTTCATTGACTGTCTACAAACCCTGTAACATATACAACTTGAAGATAATTTTTCTAAAAACACATATCAACCCTCTTGTACCACTTTTTTATCATTAGTTATTTTATTTAACAGGAAATCTATTTTTTCTACCATGTTGAAAAGAACTCAAACACTTCCCATTTTGAAGTCTGGTGAACCCATGGATGTCCAGTCGCAATTAACATTTTCCAAATTACTTACCAAAAATACTAAAAATACCACATAATAGCTGATAAAGAGAAATGTTGTATGGGCGTCCCTCAGGGCAGTATTTTGGGAGCGTTATTTTTTGTTTTGTACATTAATGAATCCCCTCGTGTGCTTTATTTTTCCAGTTCTCTTCTCTATCCAGATGACACTGCTATTCTTTTTTTTTGTCTTGTCCAAATATTGCTACAATAACCATAAACTTAATACGGATCTACAGGATTTCCGTGACTGGTTGTTGAGAAATTAACTTAACACTAAGAAAACTGGATGCAGGTATTTTTATTCATTTGGAAAACCGATATCTATATCTAATCTCATCACCTTCTCTGGTTACAAACTCTTGGTTCTCCCTACCTACAAGTATCTGTCTTGACTCTCACATCAATTACAGTAATCATGTTCAAAATGCAACTAGAAAACTGCATGTTCAGGAAAGTCAGACCATATTTGCCTGTCAGTTTCTGAACCATGTCTTCATACTATCATCATATCTCCTTTGTCTAATTGTCAGCCTGTTTGGTCACTTACAACAAATGAAATTCATGAACCAATAGTAAGACTTTACATTAGAGTCTATAAGATCCATTATAGGCTGTGTTTGGAGGCACCAGCATCAGAACCAGAGAGACAAAGAAAGTCCTGTAAAAAAGGCACGTTTATAAAACAAACATTAATAGAAAGAGCTAAGTCTTGACTTTGAACACGAAGAACATCTAATGATTGTTGTTGACTGAAAATGAAAAAACCTTTATGCCTCTGCTTTGATTCTAAACCACAGTTTAATCAATTAAAGTAAAAACATATTTTTTGTTTGAAAATGTTTAAGATGAAAATGAAATGTTTGTTTGAATGTCCTTCTTGAGCAGAACAAAATCCCACCACAACAACTTCATTCTACAGGCTCACTAAAGCAGTTGTGATCAAATGATTGATCGTGAAGTCAGAAACCTCCTGGTTTTCTTGGAAAGACTTACCAGAAGGAAAGTTGACCTTTCACTAACAAATAACTCCTTTATCTTCAGCTGTCATGCTAATAATTCTAATAGAACAAAGGCCAAACTACTGGTGTGGATCAGCGAAAGCTAATTCACTGTGATGACCTCTGACATGAAAAGCTAAAAAGTGAACAACATGGAATAAGAAAAAAAATAAAAAATAAAAACCTAAAAAATATTTTAGTTTATTACACATTTCAACATTTAAATGCATAAAAAGGGAAAAATATTGAAATAAAAACAGAGATTATTGCTCTTTTAAATAAACCAGATTGTATGATATTTTTGTAGTTAGTATAGCAGAAAACAAAAAAAAAATGTTTTATTGAATCTCAACATTTAAAAAACTGTTTCTTTTATTTCTCCCAAACAGTTTTTCATTGAACAAGTCTTTGAAGACAAAACAGAAACAACAAACACCATTAAAACCTTTGCAGTGTGTCAGTAATAAATGTCTGAATCCTGAAGATCTCACTTTTTTTTTTACATTTCACTTTTATATTTTATACATTCTGTTATCTAATTTGACTGAAATTAATCCTCTGTTGTTTTTCCTCTTTCATATTTCACAATTTTTGTTTTTTTATTGACAAGTGTTAATGTTTGATTATATTTGTACATATTTTATAAAGACAGCTTTTGAGGGTCTGTTTGCTTTTAAATTTTCTTTATTAAGTTTATGTTTCTTTTTTATTATTGTTTAGGAATACCTTAAGCAGATGTGATGAAGTCTGTTTGGTTTTAGATGCGCTTTAAAGTGATTTAAAATCTTTATTGAAAATTAACACTTTTACAGAATATGAAGACAAGTGCATCCAAGCCTAAATAATCACTATAATATTTTAACACAAAATAACTACAGCGGGGGGCATGTAAGAAAGAAATTATAAGTTGGCAAATGGTAAACAAATAATAGTTGCAAAACCAAACAAGAGGAAAATAAAGTTATTAAATACAAGGCAAGTAAAAAGTTCAACCGTATGGTACGCTTTGGGGGTACGGATACCTTTGATTGTCTCAAAAAACTGATGTAATAGTAGGAGTCTGTCATTTGTGTAAATACAATTTGGTTTGAAAAAGGAGTAAATTCACAGTATTTTCTATGTTTTTACGGTCAAAACTAAAAACAGGTATTTATATACTCAAAATGTATCACACACTTACTGTAATTCCAGATTTACTATTTACAAAAGATAAAAAAAAATAGCACTACTATAGAAAAGGTTGTATATTGATTTAGAGGAGTTGTTGTAAAAACTACAGTTTATATCAATAGCACTGAATTAGGCTTGGTACATATATGCTGGGAAAACATTATGGAAGAAGTTTTTGTTATGTATTTCTTTGACTTAATTTATTAATGCAGATGTGTTCAGGAACTCTACATTCCAATTAACATTACTAAATAAAGTCAATTTCTAGGTATGGTGCTTCTTTTTTACACATTGTTTTACAAATGTGATTATTACTGCGTTTCTATTTATGATATAACTTTCTTTATTTGTCAAAGGGTGGTCTATTTTATTTTATTAATGACTTGATAAAGAAGGTGACTCTTTTTTTAAATAAAGTTTCGTCACGTGACCCGGAAGAAAACATCGCGAGGTGCTAGCTAGCATGCTAGCAGCGTTAGCTTGTGCTGAGAGGACGGCGGTGTTTCGTTGGGACGTTCGTGAGGTTTCTACAGAGATGTAGCGATACGTGGTTCGGTTCCGAACAATCCTCTTTAGCTAAAGTGTCGTAAATGAGTGAATGCGTGTTGAACGTAAAGACAACGTGGCTGTGATTGTGAGACTAGCAGATGATCGGAGCTGCTGCTGTTCAGAGGACTTTGGTGTTTGTTGGAGCTGAAGATCTTCTGCAGCTGCAGGAACCATGTCTTCCCTTCAGTCTCTGAGAGAGTTGATCAGCGAGCGACTAGCTGCTGCTGCTGAAGAAATCTGCAGACTCTGTGAAAGAACCATCGTCCAGTACGAGCAGGAGCTCTGTCGTCAGCGCAGACTGCTGGAAAAAGGTATGCGGCGAAAATGTAAAATTTCACTGGGTTGGCCCGGTCTTTTGCTTATGTCAATGTTCATTACATAACGTAACAAATATTTTATATAAAAAAAAAAAAACAAATTCTAAAAATATTGTATTCACGAAGATCTGCTCTGTATTCTTTATTGTTTTCAGCTAATCAGCTTACTAGAAACTGGTCACTTGACCTCGTGTTCCAGCATTCAGTGCTTGGACAGAGTATTGTGAACGAGAAAACAGTATCTGCTATAAGTTATATTATCATGAAATCTTCAGGAGATGGAATAACATCAAAAAGGATAATTGGGCATTGAATAAATTACCATAGAAAGCTGTTGGATGGTTTTGTGAACCAAAAATTTTGTCTGGATCAAATTAAATAAATAAAATAAATAATGTGGCCGCTGTTTTATATGAACTTTTTCTTAAAACCTCGGCGACGTGTATAAATGTGACTGTCGCCCCATGATTACAAATGTCACTCAGCAGCCACCTGCTGAATATGCTGAAAACCTGTCATTTTGGTTGCTGTGTGATGGCATGTTTTCCTATGTGACTGTAGTTTTAAGCTGCTGAACTTAAAGGGTAACCAAACCCTAAATCAACTTTTTTTTTTGCTGTTTACATCTATAAATGGGCTTTAAAAGTACTGTCTGTTGGTTGTTGCCAAATTTTTGACAAATTAAAGTAAGCTTGTTTAATTCATAAAAATATGGTCTAAAACCACATCTGTGCTGCCATCTACAGGTTGAAGCGGGGTATTGCAGCTGAATTTTTTTTGATTGGTCAACTGGTGTAAGTCTCAGAAATGTGACGTCACAATGCTCTGAGTTCCGGTATAAAAGCCCCGCCCATCTTTGATTCTGTCATGGTCAGTTGTTAGCTTTAGCATGCCTCGCAGCCAGGTGTATTGCCTTCAGTTGTCAAAAATCTACTGGCTTACACAACTTTCCGGTGGACTTGGAAGTTAGAGAACAGAGGTTTAGTGCAGTTGCCGTTATATCCAGCAAACTCTGTCCTGGTGATGGATTTAGTGAACGTTTCACTCTGGATTAGTTGGTTTTTAACATGTTAGCTTTTATTTAGGGGCAGTTTATCACTCTCAGACTCTGGTCCCCTTCGGACTTGCAAACCCTCAGTGGCGCCGGCAGCCAAGCAAAACAGCATCTTTAGTTTTTCTATATTTTACTAAATTGCCCATTTCTATTCGCTGCTATAGACAGAGATGCGTACATGTGCTATGCATTGCGTAGACATCAACCACAAAAATCGGGCTAGCTCCCTCATTTTTTCACAGATTTTCACAAAACATGGCTCAAATTAAACCTTAGAAAATCATTGATGTTGTGGTATATTTAAATTGTTATAATCTCTAAAAACTAAGCTGTAAATAGTGCATGAACTGCGCCCTCTAGTGTTAAAGGTAACACACTGCTGTCAAATGAACAGATTTTGCCTTTGTGCCAGAATTTATAGAACTGAGCTTGTAAATGTTTATTACCCAAGCCCAGAAAGGAGGAGATTGATGAAGTTCAATGGCATGACTGGCTGATAAACTTGACAAAGTGAAGTAACAAAGCCCATTTCCTATTAAAACACATTCAAGTGCTGTAGAAAGAACAAATAATATTAATTATAACACTCTAATACACATACAAAAAATTTGGACAAGCAACAACGTGTAAAAATTTACTATCATGAAAATTAATGCATATTTTGTTATTTTCGCATTTAAGTTCTGTTCAGGCAAGTTCTGCTTTGTCCGGTACCACTCTCCATATTTTTTTTTATTTGAACATAAAGACAACCCACTCTACATATTGAAGACCCAGTATTTGCTACTTAACCTACCAGTCAGTCATAGATCCAAGCCACACCTCTGTCTGACTCCACTAGCCCCGCCCCCTTTTTGGCATTTTTCAAATCTGGGCTGAGAACGGAATCAGCCTCCAACTGCACATTTGGGTTACCCTTTAAAGCGGAAACCAGAAAGTTCAATTAAAAAGTACTTGGAGACACGGCTGTCATTAGTGACTATATTGCTGATGCTATGCGAATGAGCTGGCCAAACACACTGCTTTAACCCTTGTGCTATCCTAGGCATGTTTACATTAAAAGTCTGGTCATCAGGACCCCGTAAGATAGCACGAGCGTTCATGTGGGACAATATTTTCACACAGCGGACTATAAGACATGGCGGTGAAATACAATAAAATACTGAACGTCCAGTTGGACATAATAAAAGTGGGGGACGACCGTTTCTGACTGAAACTTTTTAAAGCAGCTTAACCCTCGTGCTATCCTATATATCTAGGCATGTTTATATTAAAAGTGGAGTCATCTGGACCCCACAGACATCGCTCTGAACTTTTTCTCTCAACATTTTTTTTTTATCACTGATGTCCGTGGCAGACATAAAATCCTGTCCACCTTTGCTTACCTTCGTCATGGGAGAGATTACACTTAAATTTAGTATGGGGTCCTTTTGACCCCGTAAGAGAGCACAAGTGTTAAACATATTGATGTGTGATTCCTTCCATGACAAATGTGGACAAAGGTGGACAGGATTTTATGTGTGCCATGGACATTAGTGAAACTCAAAAATCAAAGATAGAAAAATTTCAATGCACTGTCTTGTGGGGACCAGATGACCCCATTTTTAATGTAAAGAAGCTAAGGAGAGCGGACGGGTTAAGCTGCATTCACTCCGAATGTGATTCACGCATCAGCGGCTTTGAGTTTTAATATTAAGTCAATGTTCAGATGTGGCCTGAATGATCTCTTGGACCCAGGCATGGGGACGTGATTACCAATGCTTTTGTAGAGCTTTTTAAAATAAATAAATCTGACCTCTAAACATCCTCTCTGTTTTCCATGCATTGTGAATGGCACATCCAGAGACACAGCTCCAGATGGTGATGTGGCAAAACATTTCCATCTATTTTTTAAACTAGCTATGTCCTTTTTGGGGCAACAGGGTTCCCGGAGTCCACTGAGTAAAGATGGGGTAAACTCTGGACAGATTACCAGCTAATTGCATGGCTCATGGGGCTGAAACATGCTGGCATGCTCATCATCTTGGCACCGGAGCACCTCATTCCGAAAGTTTCATACAAGTGTCTTGAGTTATCAGGGTTTTTGTGACAAACCGCAAGTCACGTGACTGAAAATTTAAATCTGCAAATACGTGAAAAGGCAAATAATGAAACACAAATAAGCAGAAGAACGTTGTACTCTGGATCTCCCGCTCCTTGTGGACACGCATAATTTACATGAATTGTCTGTTCACACAGCCATTCCTGTCAAATTCGTGTGCACCCTTCTTGTTATAACAAGCGTCAAAGTTGCTTGACTCTTGTCCAATATTGTAACCTGACGCTCCTGACGTATGTGGGAGGAGCTACAGTCAAAAGCTTTTCATCACGAGGTTGTGGATGATGAGCAATCGGGTTTGTTTTTTTTAAGAGCTCTACAAAAGCCTCGATGCTTTGTCTATAAGCATGCAGTAGCGGCTTTCTCCTTTCACAGTGCAGGACAGACATCCACGTACCAGGAGAATCTCTGAATAATCTCAAGAACCATTGTGTGGAGTGCCAGGTTTTTAATCCCATTTTTGTATCGGGCAGCGACTTTGACACACATTAAAAAAAGATGGTTGACTCAAATTTGACCTGCAATATTGCGTGCAATTTGATTGAAAAATGTATTTAAATGAAGTTCACCAGGGGGTAGGAGATCCATAGTAAACATATTGTACATGCCATTGAGACGCAGTACCCGGAGCGAGAGTAAAGTTTACCATACCGAGAGACTCTGAATGATTTCCTGAGATATACACAGAGAACCACTCCATGTAGCGATCAGGCTAAAGACACTAGCTGGTTGCTCCTCCCACGCGGCTAGGGTGCCGTGCTTAATGACACATTTTTGGACAGGCGTTGAGCAGCAAATTTGACACATGAACCGCGTTTGGTACGAATCCAGCATTAGACACACCTGGCCAACTGCTCCTTACTGCACATTTCTAATTATCCAGTCACGTGGCAGCACCTCAATGCATTTAGGCATGTTTACAGGATTAAGAGGATCTTCTGCACTTTAAACCGAGGATCAGAATGGGGCAAAAAGGTGGTATTAAGTGACTTTGAATCTAGCATGGATGTTGGTGCCAGACGGGCTGGTCTGAGTATTTCAAAAACTGCTGATCTGCTGAGATTTTCATGCACAACCATCTCTAGACTAGAAAATGGTCTAATAAAGAGAAAATATCTAATGACAGTAGGGTTTGTTCTGTAGGGGTACCACGTCGAATGTTAAATTTGTTGACCACTAATTTCATAGTGGATGCGTCATTTTTTTGTTTTTTTACTTGTTTTTTCATCCCCTCTGTCTGTGTAGTGAATGTTTCAAAATCTGCACTCTTCAAACCAAACGTCGCAAGGACGCTGCAGAATATGAATTTATGTTGGAAATGAACAGTTCATCATTCATATTCCGCGACATGCTGACTTTGTTCAGTTCAAAGAGCGCAGATTTCGAAAGGTTCACTGTGTAGAAAAGAGGGGGACTGTATCGGCACAGGTCTGCTTCGGAGTAATGGAGCGGTGTGAAAACTGTTTACGAGTCCCAGAAGTGAACTAGTGAGCTCGCTTAAAAGTCAAGAGATAACTTGACATTTGTAGTAGGGCTGGGCGATATGGCAAAAAAATAAAATCACGATTTTTTTAAATTTTATTTCAAGATTTCTATTTTATCACGATATTTTTTAAAATAAATTCAAATTTAATTATATTGATTTTAGTTGAAAGAAGTAAACATATTTTTGAACAAATATT